>NW_028226443.1:0-40236 GCF_052327205.1 Somniosus microcephalus
AAATAGGATGGTGAATGTAACTAAATTATTTAAATTCCTAAGTTTGTAACAACCTAACTTGTTGGAGTCTATTATTTCTTTAGGTGAATTATTTTTGTTTGTTCAAATTACTTAACAAGACTTAATTGTTGCACAACATAAAAGGCTGGAAATACTCAGCAGGCCAGGCAGTATCTGTGGGGAGAAGAGAGGAATTAACATTTTGGCATGGATCCTTTGTCAAAACTGTTTGGGTGAAAGGTGCATTCTAGAAAGGTTCGCTCCTTTTTCCTCTTCGTAGATACTGACTGACCTGCTGAGTGTTTCCAGCATTTTTCTCCTTTTGTTCTTAGATAGTCAGCATCTGCAGTTTTTGCTTTTTATTTGATTGTTACACAGCTTGCTAAAAATATTAAACTTGCTTTCTTAGCTAGTTTTACTTTCTCTGTATTTATTTGTCTTCTGCCAGGCTTTTGTAAAATATGTTCAGAGTTTGAAATCTAGAAACTTTATGAATGAATGCCTTCTGTTTATAATCAGTCATCTATCAAATATTGTTTTATTGATTTGTATATAATTACACAGCTTCCTAAATCCTCTAAAACTCTACAAATTTTGACTTTTCAACAAATGTTATCCAGATCCATGAAAGGGAACAAAGTTTATCTGGAATCTTTCAGCAGTGAATTTGTGAAATATGAATGTCCTATCTTTCTAGAACAAAATTGTGAAAGCCTATTTTATTCTTAAATCAATGTTGCATTACATACTGTAATATGGCATGTGTATCTCTTGATCCATTTTACCTTAAAAGAGCTCCTCTATAAGATGTTAATTGATGAATGTTGATTTAAGGCAAAACAAAGAAAACTTTAATTAACTTCAGCAAACTCATAACCTTACATTTGAGAAATTTTGTTCACAACTATTCCATTATGATCTGTTAAGCAGATTTCCACTTTAATTTTGTAGGTACTATATTATTTACAATCTTTGTTAACTTCATAGTTATTGCTTTATTACATTATTTTAAACATTAAAGAACATCACAAACATAATTGTTCTGTATGAATCCCAGTGTCAAATGTTAAATAGCTGACTCTTTTTTCTAAGGAACTAATCTTTAAAGATACTGTCTAATAGCAAGATTGCAGATCTGAAAAGTATAAAGCTGATAAAGCCCCATAATCTCTTTTCCAAATATTTTGGTAAACACCATGAAGTATAAAGATAGCAACCATAGGCATTACTGTCAGATAAAATATTGAAATGTGCTTTAGTTAACATTTTTAAAACCTATTATTCAACCTGCATTTCATTCTATAAGATTAACAATTTTTAGTTTAACCTTGTAGCTGGCACAATTATTCTAATAGCTAATACAATAATTATTGAAAAAAATATTAAATTTTTTGTTTAAACACTTTTAAAAGTGTTTTTACATATATTTCTTCCATAATCTATCACTCTATTATCTTCCCTTGCATTAATCTCACGTTTGAAGTTTTCAAGATATAAATCTTCAAACTAAACAGAAACCTTATATTTTACAAATATATATATATTATATATATAAAATCATAATCAGATGCTAACAACATTAGGGTAAAATAATTGAGGTCTCAAAATCAATGCAAAGAATTAGTGAATCCATGAAAAATGCAGAGTAAGGGATGAAAAAAGTAATTGGTATTGTAGTTAAATTAGGACAATGGGAAAAATAATCTCCCTTAGCAGTAAGCTACAGTAGTTTTAGTTATGCATTTTACTAAAGCGACACTTGATAAACATTAGAAATTTGGGGAGTGAATTTCTGAGGGGTTTCTCCTGCTCATCCACCATGACTTTGGCGGAAGAACCATGGAAACCCCAGAAAAATTGCATAAGCACCTTTGACTCTATTTTTCAGAGTTTCTGCGGTTCTTCCGCCAAAGTTACAACGGACAAGTGAAAGAACATCCACGGAAACTCACCTCCCGTGTAGTACACAGATAAAGCTATGATATTGCACATATAGATTTATTTTGCTTATTATTAATTGTACATGTATTATTAACAAGTTCAGAATTCTATTTCGATAGTACTGGCATAGTGATTTGTAAAATTGTTCTGCATCTTTGGAGAACATAACGTGAGGCGACAAAAGTCTACAATGCAAAAATGGTTATTTTACCAGCCGCAGATCTGAGATACCTGGGTTATAAGAATGAAGAATGGAAGGGATTTCAGTTCAATGAAGTGTGTTGTTTGTAGACTGGGGACTACAGCTGCATTATTGGAACAGTACAAGTGAACTTGGCATTGCTGCTATTTCACACCATTTTTCATCAAATACCAATATCTATCAGGACACATATAGTTCAAAACTTTTACTATTGTACGTAATTTTGCCATCTAAAGAAAACAGATAGCAATGATTTTCCATTAAATCTGCTTCAAATTCTATATACTGTAACCAGATAGAAAGCATGTAGTTTGTCAGTCAACATTGATAACTGATATTTTGACACCTCTATGTCCCTTATGATATATAGAGGTCATCCTATTCGACCTTATATCCTCTCCATCACAAAGACTACTTCCGCCACTATAACATCACCCACCTCCGCTCCTGCCTCAAACCATCTATTGCTGAAACACTCATGCATGCATTTGTCACCTCCAGATTCAACTATTCCAATGCTCTCCTGGCCAGCCTCCACCCTCCATAAACTTCAACTTATGCAAAACTCCGCTGCCATATCCGATAACGCACTAAGTTCTGCTCACCCATCACCCCTGTCCTCACTGATCTACATTGGCTCCTGGTTGCTCAACACCTCAAATTAAACATTCTCAGCTTTGTGATTAAAACATTTCATGTCCTCACCCTTCCCTTTGTCCTACCATTGGCATCTGCACCATCAGCCACCTATCCACCACTCTCGAATTCCCTCTTCAAACCCTTCCACTTCTCCACCTCCCTCTCCTCCTTTAAGACCCTCCTTAAAATCCACCTCTTTGACCAAGCTTTCCAGCACCTCTGTTAATATCTCCTTCTTTGGCTCGATGATCATATTCACCATACATCTCTGTGAAGCACCTTGGGACATTGCTTCTACATTAAAGGCACTATATAAACATCAGTTGTTATTGTTATACATATCATGTGAATGTAATTGCTTTAAATTCACTCCTATCCATCCATTATAATGGCTATTGGGATTTTAGATCTATTAATATTTGACAGACAGCTTTCCATGCACAGTTTGGATAACAAAACAAATTAATTGCCTACCTGATGCAGTTAAAACTTTAAATAGTAACATTGACTCAAATTGATCTGAAAACTTGCGCCATTATAGCGTTGAAACGCCATGAAATTTTGGCACAAGTGACTTCTGCCATGACTGACACCACACCAAAATTTCCTGCCCAACTGTACTGCTCCACCAATACCCTTCACCCAAATTGTTTAAAGTTAATTATAACAGCTCCGGTCCCCCATTCAAAACATCAGTGATGGCCAGTTTCCTGGATTCGCACCAGTTGTCTTGCTGCTTGTAGGCATGGCGATAAAGAAAGGTACATCTCCTGTAAGAAAAGACATGCAAATAAGTGAATAAGGAAAATGGTTCAACCTGATTATGATTAATCAGAACTTGATGGGGTTGATTTTGTGAATGGGGGCGCATTGGAGGCGGGACTGCTGCATGTCGGGTCGATATCCCGTCTCAATCGATTTGTGGCCAACCCATGCTATTTTCCCTTGATTGACCTTGTTAAGCCCGCCCAGTGGGCTTAGCAGGCCAATTAATGGAAAGCCGGTTGCAGAGAACATCAACGTATGATGTTTCATCTGTCAAGAATTTTTGACAGATGAATTGTCATCATTTGACAGCTCTGTGAAGCTGTCAAACAGTGACATTCTCTGCAGTTTGATGAGGTCTTGCATACAAGACCTCATCAACCTTCTTTCTTTTACAGAATTGAGATGGTTGTTGCATTTGAAAATGCAACAGCCATCTCTCATCTGCAACCCGGAGGTCCGAGACTCTCCACATACAAACCGACTGAAGCCTGCAGGAAGAAACAAAGGTAAGTACACTTTTATAAACACTTTGCACTTACCTCAGATACTCACCTCTACATGCTTGCAGCCATCACTTACCTTCACATCACACTTTTGCACCCCCCCCCCACCCCCGCAGACCCAGTACTCGCCTCGCTGAGCTGGCATGTTTTGGAGCCTTTGGGAAGCCCGCACTTGTGAGGGCAAAAAGGGGATAATCCTATTTTCTGCCTGTTAACTACCTGTTAACAGGCAGTTAATAGGTTTTAATCCCTTCCCGCCTCCAAGGAGACAGGACCCGGCGCGGGACGGCTACCCGCCTCCTAGGAAGATGGCATGGAGGCGGGTTGGACACCCACCCCCAAATTCTGCCATTTTCCCGACAGTCCCGCCTCCCCAGGGCTGGCAAAATCGCCCTCGATATATTTAATTAGGACCTAAATTATCAGTATTATTCAAAAAAATCTGAGCAAAGAAACAAGAAGGGAAACAGAAGTATGAGCTTGTGTCCATTCATTATGCATAGAATGATATTGTTTGTATTTATCTGCTTAGAACTGGCCCTATTACTGTCATATCCTTTGATCTTAGTATTATTACTGTTTGTGTTAACAGATAGCACTACTACCCTACGTTTGGGGTGCAAATATAAAGCAATGTTAGAACATTAAATGTTTCTGTACCTATTTATTGTTTTTGGTTTGAATTAGATTTATTTTCATGCATTCTTCTGAAACAATTCCATATCCAAATTATAATTGCCAAACTTCTATGCGATTATTGCTGAGAGTGTACCTAATAAGATAACTGTTTAATTTACCTTTCTCCAACCAGAATTCACCTGTGGAATAAGTTTAAAGCTATCAGTGGGGAATGTGTTACAATATAGGGAAAGCTAGGCAAATAATTTATTGCTATGCAAAATAATTTTCAAAAACATCAAATTGCTGTTGCCTTTTTATATTTGAGAAGGAATTTAAAATTGAACTGCTGAGTAGAATGGTTGGATTCCATGGAAAATTTAATATTCTAGTTGAGTCTGTCTAAATATGGCAATTTCTACCAAGAGTTTTTGAAGAAATGTATATTGTACAAAAGGTTACTTAAAACAGGTTTTTATTGTTCAAATTTAGTCAGCTCTCAGATATTACTTGAATCAAATTCCTCTGTGTGTTTTTTAAGATAAATATAAAATCTTGTTTGACATATAATTTTCAAGAATCTAGAATTATTGGCAACATGAGCCATGCGTACAGACAGAATTCCCTTTGGGGCAGAGACATCCATTGGCTGCTTCACTTCTAAGTCATCACTATGATCGCTGTGGCGTATTCAAATAGTTTCTCCAGAAAGTTTTGGCGTAAATTCACCACTGGAGAATTGGGGAGCACAACGGTCTAACTTATGATGTTCGGTGGCTAATTCCGGGCTGTTATATTTGTGCTGCAAGTTGTTATTTATGTATCACATAAATATCAAATGTGTCCAGTAGCACTCAGTGTGGCAAATGCTGTTTACCAGTTTATGTAAAATACCCACTAAACCTAATATAATATAATGACCCTAAGGCGAATCGTAGAACTGTCTACTATTTTGCATGGCTATCAGCTGAAAAAAGTAACAGAAATCAAACTTCTTTTTATTAGGCTATGGTGGAAATGATATAACTGCATCAGTACAGTATATAGCACCTTCTTTTAATCAAGTAGAAGTGGTTTTTCAAATCCATTATCAGAGCCACAGTAAAGTTTTAGCTGAAAGTAAGTTATGGCAATTGTAGAAGCAGGTTAAAACAGAAATAAAAACAGAAAATGCTGGAACCACTCAGTCGTTCAGGCAGCATCTGTGGAGAGAGAAATAAAGCTAATGTTTCGGGTCAATGACCTGTCATCAGAACTTAAAACAAAATATCTGTTACACATTGAATAATAATTCTTAAAATGTTATTGCGCAATACTTTTATTACAAGTGTTGTTTTAACAAATGTCATAATTCTTGTCAAATAGCTATCGATTGGATATGATGTTTTTGTGAATTATGTTTCTCATAACTCAAATAATGAATAATATAAACTAGGTAGAGCAGCAGTTCCAGGAAAATAGTAATGAAGGTGTTCTGCTATTAATGATCACTTTCACTCTATTAATTTTAAATTCAACATATAAATTTACACTAAAATGATTAACTTCTTTACGTTTTACACAAATTATATACAATAAATTTAATTTGAAATATTTTGTTGGTAGAATAGTGAAGGCATGGGAATGATTCAAAGGCAGCTTCTTACTGATAATTTCATAAACTGTAAGATCAACTAGTTTACAATTATCTTTTGAATCTGGGAAGCTATTACTGCCTTGAAATTATTCCAGGGTATCTGCTTTTAATAGTGTATTCTGTGAATCTCATGGGACAGTTTTATTTAGTTCTGGGTCAGTTTTTGTGCTGGCAAAAATTGCCTAAATTAGACCGAATCTATTCAACTTTTTGCATGGTCGGGTTATTCGTTCACAGGATGTGGGCATCACTGGCAAGGCCAGCATTTATTGCCCATCCCTAATTGCCCTTGAGAAGGTGGTGGTGAGCCACCTTCTTGAACCGCTGCAGTCCATGCTTCTTTGTAGCAATTTGGTATAACTGAGTGGCTTGTTAGGCCATTTCAGAGGGCAGTTAAGAGTCAACCACATTGCTGTGGGTCTGGAGTCACATATAGACCAGACTAGGTAAGGACAGCAGATTTCCTTCCCTAAAGGGCATTAGTGAACCAGATGGGTTTTTATGACAATCCAGCAGTTTCATGGTCACCATTACTAACACTAGTTTTTTATTCCATATTTATTTAATTAACTGAATTTAAATTCCACAGCTGCCATGGTGGGATTTGAATTCACACCTCCGGATCATTAGCGGGATTTGAATTCACACCTCCGGATCATTAGTGCAGGCCTCGGAATGACTAATCCAGCACCATAACCACTATGCTACCATACTCCTAGTAATTCTAATCAAAGTATTGCAAGTTTATCATAAAACAATTTGTAATTGATTATGAGAAAAAATATATAATGTTACATGACATATATATTGTTACATAACTCATTTGAAGTATCTTAGAAGAGCGCAAGACACAAGTCTTAAATCAGTCAGACCTGCGTGGAATTTTACATTCACAACACACTGTTGTGCACTGTGCACTGTTTCCTTCCAGCAATAGACACTTTCATGATCAAAAACTGTTGGAAGTCACAAGGTAGGTTCAAATGAAGAGGGCCATACTGCCCATTTGATCTTGGATACCAATCTTCCCTTTAAAGCATTAAATTGCTTTGTAAAATGGATTCAGTGTACTGGTCTCAATCTTTCTTCCTGGCACCTGTTCCAGTTGATCACTCTCTGTGCAAAGAAATATCTGAACTATATTTGTCATTCAGAACTCTGAATCTATGCTCTCTTGTTCTGCTGCCTCAGCATATCTGAAAGTATTGATCAGGCTTACTTTCTCTGTCCTTCCAATTATGTCATCTATCCCAATAAGCTCCCTTCTGAACTGTTTTGTTTTGAGGCTGAAGTGCCCGAGATTGTCAAGTTGTCCATCATACCTCTGACATCAGGGATCACCCTGGTTGTTGTCCTCAGGATTGGGTCTAGGGTCTTGGTGCTCTCCTGTTGGAGTGTGTTTTGAATTAATATTTGAAATATAAAGCAATGTTTTTGACTTCTACTTCATAAATGCCAATGACAGTCACAAAAAACACTAGTTCACACCATCACTGATTATCACTGTTTTAAAGATGAAAGTCTTCAAACGCTATTTGATAAGCAATTTTAAGAGGGGAAAATGCATGAAGCATCCTTCACAAATCAGCCTCTGAGTGGAGAGGCACATCACCTACAGAGGCGCCCCATTGACATTGCCAGATTGGCAGTCAGAAGACTAAGGAATTTTGATTGGCTGTCTTCCTGATGTGTGTGAAGCATGGCTGAATGTGAACAATAAAGCTAACTTGTTATGGCTAATTATACCAAATCAACTTGCATAGTTCAGTATAAGGATATAGTTTTATGCAGCTTATGTAGGCTATACTATCAAATTTATTTTTTGGTTTTCTGAATCCTCACCAAACACTGTTTTTTGTTACGATACTAGTTGAGAGGCAACTCCTGATTTCTGTGATTGATTTCTTCCCTTAAGTGTTTAGAGGTGGCTTTGAGGATAATCTTGCAATGGAGTTGACTTTTTTCTCAGCTGTGTCAAATGCTGCTACCAGCATAGTCCAAGTATCACCTTCCTCCACCTCTTCTTCAATATCTTCCTTCCTCTATTCAGACATAACGATAGCATCTTTAGGAGAAGGAAGCTATGAATGTATGATTTATGAACACATCATTGGAGTGGACATCATTTTTAAGACTACAACTAATTTTTGATTTCAAAACTTTATGGCATGCAGACCAAAATAAAACAAAATATTAAATAAAAGAAAATGTTGGAAATCAAAAGGTGATCAATCAACATAGTTACTGTCAAAAAGGTCTTTACAGTCACAGTTAAGGGAATACTAGACCTTTTTCAAGGTAGCCTGCTGGAATACCTTATTGGGCGATCAGTGGCATAGTAGAATGCAAGTTTCTGCTTCATCACATAATGAGTCCTTGATCTCAATTGGGCTCACAAAGCAGGAGGGAGGGAAAAATCAGTCATCAGCTCAGGTTGTCTTACACCTCCCAATGAGTGCTCACAAAGCAGGACTGACACAGACCAAGCCACAAGTTGCCTGTCCACCTTATCAGCCAGGGAGCAAAGCATGGAAGTATGAAAGTATGAAAAGAAAGGGCAGAGGGAGAAGATAACTCTAAAATGTAGCATAAAATAAAATATATAGCTAATTGTACTTTTGTGCACACAAATATTTACTTGATTGCTGTATGTGTGCTTCTTTTAATTCAGATGCCCCTCAGCTGACAGAAAAGCACAACACAAATTTGCTTTATTCCTCTTGTTATTTTTTTCATTCGTTTATGGGATGTGGGTGTTGCTGGCAAGGCTAGCATTTATTGCCCATCCCTAATTGCCCTTCAGAAGGTGGTGGTGACCCACCTTCTTGAACTGCTGCAGTCCGTGAGGTGAAGGTACTCCCACAGTGCTGTTAAGTAGGGAGTTCCAGGATTTTGACCCAGCGACGATGAAGGATTGGCGATATACTTCCATGTCAGGATGATGTGTAGCTTGCAGGGGAACTTGGAGGTGGTGGTGTTCCCATGCTCCTGCTGTCCTTGTCCTTCCAGGTGGAAGAGGTCGCAGGTTTGGGAGGTCCTGCCGAAGAAGCCTTGGCGAGTTGCTGCAGTGCATCTTGTAGATGGTACACACTGCAGCCACGGTACGCTGGTGGTGGACGGAGTGACTGTTTAAGGTGGTGGATGGGGTGCCAATCAAACGGGTTGCTTTGTCCTGGATGGTGTTGAGCTTCTTGAGTGTTGTTGGAGCTGCACTGATCCAGGCAAGTGGAGAGTATTCCATCACACTCCTTACTTGTGCCTTGTAGATGGTGGAAAGGCTTTGGGGAGTCAGGAGGTGAGACACTCACTGCAGAATAGCTAACCTTTGACCTGCTCTTGTTGCTAAAATATTTATGTGGCTGGTCCAGTTAAGTTTCTGGTCAATGGTGACCCCCCAGGATGTTGATGGTGGGGAAATGGCGATGGTAATGCCGTTGAATGTCAAGGGGCGGTGGTTAGAGTCTCACTTGTTGGAGATAGTCATTGCCTGGCACTTGTGTGGCGTGAATGTTACCTGCCACTTATCAGCCCAAGCCTGAACATTGTCCAGGTCTTGTTGCATGTGGGCATGGACTGCTTTATTATCTGAGGAGTTGTGAATGGCACTGAACACTGTGCAGTCATCAGCAAACATCCCCATTTCTGAGGATGTTGGAGGGAAGGTCATTGATGAAGCAGCTGAAGATGGTTGGGCCGAGGACACTGCCCTGAAGAACACCTGCAGCGATGTCCTGGGGCTGTGATGATTGACCTTCAACCACCACAACCATCTTCCTTTGTGCTAGGTATGACTCCAGCCAGTGGAGAGTTTCCCCCCCCAATTCCCATTGACTTCAGTTTTACAAGGGCTCCTTGATGCCACACTCGGTTAAATGCTGCTTTGATGTCTAGGGCAGTCACTCTCACCTCACCTCTTCCCATTAGTTGTTTAATGGTCCACCACCATTCACGACTGGATGTGGCAGGTGTGCAGAGCTCTGATCTGATCTGTTGATTGTGGGATCGCTTAGCCCTGTCTGTAGCATGCTGCTTCTGCTTTTTAACATGCATGTAGTGCTGTGTTGCAGCTTCCCCAGGTTGGCACCTCATTTTTAGGTACACCTGGTGCTGCTCCTGGCATGCTCTTCTACACTCCTCATTGAACCAGGGTTGGTCCCCTGGCTTGATGGTAATGGTAGAGTGAGGGATATGCCGGGCCATGAGGTTACAGATTGTGGTGGAATACAATTCTGCTGCTGCTGATGGCCCACAGTGCCTCATGGAAGCAAGTTTTGAGCTGCTAGAATTGTTCTGAATCTATCCCATTTAGCATGGTGGTAGTGCCACACTACATGATGGAGCGTGTCCTCAGTGTGAAGATGGGACTTTGTCTCCACAATGACTGTGCGGTGGTCACTGCTATCAATACTGTCTTGCACAGATGCATCTGCAACAGGTAGATTGGTTAGGACAAGGTCAAGTATGTTTTTCCCTCGTGTTGGTTCTCTCACCACCTGTCGCAGGCCCAGACTGGCAGTTATGCCCTTCAGGACTCAGCCAGCTCGGTCAGTAGTGGTGCTACCGAGCCACTCTTGGTGAAGAAAGCTACGTCTCAAGCATTACTTTTGATTGGCAAATTTGATAGGTTATATGGCCATAAATTACATTGCAACAAATCCAGGAAAAGAATTGACTCCCCTATCTGAGATAAAATAAAGTTAAAAGGAACAGATTCTTTCCCAGTAGATTTTTCAGAATTTCTTTATAAATGGCAAAATGTTGGCAACTCTAAAGTCTTGAAGTATGTGGTAAATATTAACCTTCTCCACATAATTCAGAAGATGGATTTAGTTGTTCAAGGATTGAAATGCAGTTCTTTATTGTAACTCCTGATTCACAATTCTAGCTTCTCTTAAAAATTCTTTTGTACCTGTGTACCACTGCAGGCTAGAAGGGGTTAAGTAAATTCCAAGCAGATCTTATCTCTTTTTAATATGCTACCAGCAACTCTTAATAAATTACTTACTGACCCCCTCTCCCTTGCTGCCAGGCTGAGTAAACTTTGAAGACCAAGGATCTATTGGCTTTCTTAAGCTATGCCCAGCTTTTAGTGTGAGTAGCCGAGGTTCCCTCACAGGTCAGAGAGTTTGGAGCAAACTGTTGTCTATTTTTATTCAATATTCAAGCTGCTACACACAGAAAACCTTTGCCCAGGACTGTTCTTGCATTTAATTCAAGTTACCATAAAGGGCAGGAGGGGAAATTATCCAACGGGCAAACTTTCGGTAGTAGTGCTAATCCAATTTCTGCCAGTCATTAACCAATTTAATAGACAGGTTAATTTACTAAACATGTTACCTCTGCATTAAAGTAGTGCTAGCAGGGATCTGTAAGTGCTCACACCATAATGTTGCCCTTTTGTTTAATTTTCTCAGAGATTTCCTCTATGCACTATGTGTAACAAAGTCGTAGACACATTTATAAGAACAGATTTACAATTTTGTTACAAATAAGAACATAAGAATTAAGAGCAGGAGTAGGCCATGTGACCCTTCGAGCCTGCTCTGCCATTCAATAAAATCATGGCTAATCTTCGACCTCAGCTCCACTTTTGTTGTGTATGTACCTTTAAGAGAATAACTGGTCTCAGACTGCAGTACCGGCAGTGACCACCCCTGTATAAAAGGCGCTAGAGAGCCTCTGTTTGTTAGTTTTCACTATTGACTTCCACCAGTAAAGACTTGTTTGTTTTCACTCCTGCTGGTCCATGTCTCAATCATTCACGGACTTAACACTGGCGATGAGTAAGAAACGAACTTACCTGCAACTCGGCAGCACCTCAGACGACGTTGTTGAAGGTCGGAGCCAGAAGAAAGAAAAAAAAAAAAATTGAGTCCAAAGAAACTCGAGAAACGGGCGTCGACCGTCAATCATCGGTTTGAAAACTTGCAGGAGAGACTGTCCAGAGCCAGGCTGGGTTCCTCGGTCTGTGGTTTCCCAGCTAATCGGGCTGGTGGCAGGTAGTGCTCTGATCCTTCCTGGGCTGCGGCGGGCTGAAGCTCGATTGGGTGGCTTTTCAACGGGGCCGGGCAGCGAGTCGGGAGGCAAAGAGAGAGAGAGAGGGTGGAGCACACAGGGCGCGGCCGGTGCTTCGAAGCCGGGCAGCGTACAGACCTAAGAAGAGGGAGGGAAGTGTCCCAGAGGGTCCGCTCCACGATGGGAAAATAATAAAAGAAAAAGAATCAATATTTAACGCGCAAGAAACCGTGGAAAGCAGCGCTAACAACAGCGGGGAAGAAGACAAAGCGCGGGAGGCACCATTTTGTTAAATCGGGGAAGAAGGCAAAGCGCGGGAGGTGCCATTTTAGATTTGCAAGATGCTGAAGACTGGCAGTATCACTGCTTTTGATAATACATTAGAGGACTGGACCACGTATGTGGAAAGAGTCGAGGTATATTTCGAGGCAAACGAAATAGCGGAGGGGAAAAAGGCATCGATATTGCTAAACTTAATGGGCGCTAGAATGTACGGCCTATTGCGGGATCTGATTACTCCAGCCAAACCGAAGGCGAAGAGTTTTAACAAAATTGTTGCTGTCCTACAGGAACACTTAAACCCTGCACCGCTGTTGATAGCAGAAAGATTCAAATTCCACAGGAGAACTCAGCACAAAGATGAGAGCAATGCTGAGTATCTTACGGAACTACGCAAGCTATCAAAGCACTGCCAGTTCGGAGCAGGACTGGCAGATACCCTACGGGACAAATTTGTCTGTGGACTCCTGAGTGAAGGAACACAGAAGAAGTTACTCTCAGAAAAAGAGCTGACGCTAGATAAGGCTTTCAGCGTGGCAGTATCATATGATGCAGCAGCCAGGGGAGCTGCAGAAATTCAACAAAAACCACAGGAATACGGCACCCATGAAATGACACGGGGATTTGCAAAATGTTATCGCTGTGGCAGAACTAACCATGACCAGAAGGACTGCTGGTCCAAAGACAAAATATGCAGACAATGCGGGAAGATTGGACACATTGCACGAGTTTGCAGGTCTGGGAAGAAGACCAGCGACAACAAAAAGGCTACTAAGGAATCGTACAAGAAAGTACAAAAGATGACGGACAGTAGTTCCGAAGACCAGATGAGCGATAGTGAATCCAAGAACAGGAGACTAAGCTGTCTCAAACTTCACAATGTAATCGCAAAAGAGGATCACCGAACCATTTGCGTCACCCTCACGATAGCAGGGTCCCAAGTTAAAATGGAATTGGATACAGGATCAGCGCTAACTGTCATGAATCGACGAGACTACGAGCGGCTATTTTCACACATACCCTTGAGAGAGACATCCATCGTCTTGACGACATATACGGGGCAAAAAGTATACCCCAGAGGAAAAATAAGGGTGCCTGTCGAATACAATGGCAAGAAAATATGGAAATTGTATCTCTACATACTGCCAAATGGTGGACCACCGTTATTGGGACGGGAATGGATCAGGAAGATAAACTTGGATTGGCATTCCATTCATGCAATGACGGTGGACGGTAAAAAAGATGAAGACGTCACTCCTGGACGATTGTCAACAATCTTAGCTAACGCCAAAGAGGTATTTCAACAAGAACTGGGCACGCTTAAAGGCGTAACCGCCTCGATAAAAATAGAAGAGAATGCAGTTCCCAAGTTTTTCAAAGCAAGACCGGTACCATATGCAATTCGCCCAGCCGTCGAGGCAGAGCTGGAGAATCTGGAGAAGGCGGGCGTGTTGTCTAAGGTCGACTGGAGCGAGTGGCGACACCCATCATTCCTGTCATGAAGAAAACGTTAAGCAATAAGTCCGGAGAGCCAAGGAAGATTCGCATCTGTGGGGATTTCAAGGTGACGGTGAACCCTGTCCTTCACACAGTACAATATCCTCTTCCAAGGATAGAAGACATCTTCGCCTCACTGTCTGGAGGGAAGCGTTTTACAAAAATTGACCTAGCACAAGCATATTTGCAGATGGAGGTTGAAGAGTCCTCTAGGAAGTATGTCACGATAAACACTCACAAAGGTCTTTACCAGTATCATCGATTGGTATTCGGAGTAGCATCGGCTCCGGCGATATGGCAAAGAGCGATGGAACAAGTCCTGCAAGGGATTCCGGGGACTCAGTGTTACTTGGACGACATCTTGTAACAGGTGAAGATGACAGTGAACACCTTAACAACCTAGAACAGGTGCTCACTAGACTACGGGAACATGGGCTGCGAGCCAACCGCCCCAAGTGCGAATTTTTTAAGAAACAGATATCGTATTGTGGCCACGTGATTGATGAAGAGTGGTTACATAAGTCCCCTGACAAAATTAAAGCAGTTGTTAAGGCCCCAGCGCCTGAAAATGTGTCGCAACTGAGGTCATTTCTCGGATTGGTGAATTACTAGCATAAGTTTTTGCCGAATTTGTCGACAATTTTGCACCCACTGAACGCCCTGCTACGAACGGGGGTAGCATGGAAATGGAACGATGATTGTAAGCGTGCTTTTCAGAAGAGTAAGGACTTAATCACTTCAAGGGAAGTATTGGCTCACTACAACCCAGCACTGCCGATCAGACTGGCGTGTGATGCGTCTCCCTACAGCATTGGGGCGGTACTGTCACATAAGTTAAATTAGAGAAGCGTGCAATAAGAGCACAGCTGTCATCATAGGTGACTTTAACTTACATATAGATTGGACTAGCCTAATCAGTAAAAATAATGAGGAGGAGGAATTCCTTGAGTGTTTGAGGGATGGTTATCTGGATCAATATGTCGAGGAACCAACTCGGGAACAGGCTATATTGGACTGGGTACTGTGCAATGAGAAGGGACTAATCAGTAATCTTGTTGTACGGGGACCCTTGGGTCAGAGCGATCATAACATGATCGATTTCTCACTCGAAATGGAGAGCGAAGAAATTGACTCAGAGACTAAGGTCCTGAATTTAAACAAGGGGAATTATGATGCCATGAGACGGGAACTGAGTAGGTCTGAGTGGACAACGTTCCTGGGAGGACTGGAGGTAGATAAACAATGGCAAACATTTAAAGATAGAATGACAAAATTGCAAAAATTGTTTATACCAATCTGGCATAAAAGGAAATCTAAAAAGGTGACTCAACCGTGGATAACAGGGGAAATTAGAGACAGCATAAAATCCAAAGATAGGGCGTATAAAATAGCCAAAAAAAGCGCCAGAGCGGAAGATTGGGAACAGTTTAAGATAGAGCAAAGGAGGGCAAAGGGCATAATCAAGAGGGGCAAAATAGCTTACGAAAACAAGCTGGCGGAAAATATAAAAACTAACTCCAAAAGCTTTTATAAGTATATCAAAAGGAAAAGACTGGTGAAAACCAAAGTTGGTCCATTGCAGTCAGATACGGGGGAATATATAATGGGAAATAAGGAAATGGCAGATCAACTAAATGCATACTTTGGGTCAGTCTTTACGAAGGAAGACACAAAAAACCTCCCTGGGATATCGGGAAAAATAGGGACATTGGCAAAGGAGGAACTGACGCAAATCAATATCTCTAAGGATATGGTGTTAAGGAAGCTAAAGGGATTGAAGGTGGACAAATCCCCAGGGCCTGATAACATGCATCCTAGGGTACTGAAGGAGGTGGCCCTAGAGATAGCGGATGCACTAAGGATGATTTTTCAGAATTCATTAGACTCGGGAACAGTGCCGATGGATTGGAGGGTAGCTAACGTTACCCCACTATTCAAAAAGGGGGGTAGGGAAAAAGCAGGTAATTACAGACCTGTAAGCCTTACATCAGTTGTGGGCAAAATGCTGGAGTCCATCATTAAGGATGAAATAGCGGAGCACTTAGCAAATGGGGACAGGATAGGACAGAGTCAACATGGATTTACAAAGGGTAAATCGTGCTTGACTAATCTATTGGAATTTTTTGAGGGAGTAACTGGTAGAATAGATGGGGGAGAGCCAGTAGATGTGGTGTACCTGGACTTCCAAAAGGCCTTCGATAAGGTCCCACATAAAAGATTAGCATGGAAAATTGAGGCTCATGGGATAAAGGGGAAAGTTTTGGCGTGGATAGGGAACTGGCTGTCAGATAGAAAACAGAGAGTTGGAATAAACGGCTCATTTTCTGAATGGCAGGCAGTAACAAGTGGGGTACCACAGGGATCTGTCCTGGGCCCCCAGCTGTTCACAATTTACATTAATGACCTGGATCAGGGAGTCGGATGCAGCATTTCCAAATTTGCAGACGACACTAAACTAGGAGGGGGGGTGGGCTCAGAGGAAGAGACCAGGAAGCTCCAGAGCGATTTGGACAGACTGGGCGATTGGGCGGATAAATGGCAGATGCACTATAATGTGGACAAGTGCGAAGTTATCCACCTTGGGTGCAGGAACGGGAGGGCAAATTATTATTTAAATGGCAATAGATTGGGAGAGGGGGAAGTACAGAGAGACCTGGGTGTTCTTGTACACCAGTCACTGAAGGCGAGCATGCAGGTGCAACAGGCGGTCAAGAAGGCAAACGGTATGCTGGCCTTCATAGCAAAAGGGTTAGAATACAGGAACAGGGATACCTTGCTGCAGCTGTACAGGGCACTGGTGAGACCACACCTCGAGTACTGTGTACAGTTTTGGTCGCCTCATCTGAGGAAGGATGTTCTTGCCATGGAGGGGGTGCAGCGGCGATTCACCAGGCTGATACCAGGAATGGCGGGAATGACCTATGAGGAGAGACTATGTAGTTTAGGGATGTACACACTGGAGTTTAGAAGATTGAGAGGGGACCTCATAGAAGTGTATAAAATTCTGACAGGTCTAGACAGACTGGATGCAGAAGGAATGTTTCCCTTGGCGGGTGAGAACAGAACTAGAGGACATAATTTAAGGATAAGGGCTAAACCATTTAGGACAGAGATGAGGGGGAATTTCTTCACTCAGAGAGTGGTGAACCTGTGGAACTCATTGCCACAGAGGGCAGTGTACGCCAGCTCATTAAATATATTTAAGAGGGAATTAGATATATTTCTACGGGCAAAAGGGGTTAAGGGTTACGGAGAGAAGGCGGGGACGGGATACTGAATTAAAGGATCAGCCATGATCTCATTAAATGGCGGAGCAGGCACGAAGGGCCGAATGGCCTACTCCTGCTCCTATCTTCTATGTCTATGTCTAAGTTCCTTGATGGGTTAGAGAGGCCGATAGCTTTTGCGTCACGCTCGTTAACTTCTGCCGAGCGTAACTACACTAAGGTTGACAGAGAGGCCCTCAGCCTAGTGTGGGGGGTGAAGAAGTTCAATCACTACCTGCACGGTCAAAAATTTACTCTACTAATTGATCATCAACCTCTCGTCTCCATTTTCAACCCTCAGAAGGGCGTACCGATAATGACGGCACAACGGCTGCAGAGATGGTCCCTTTTCCTAGGGGCACACCAATATGACATCGAGTACAAAGGAACTAAACAGCATGGAAATGCTGATGGATTGTCATGCCTACCATTGCCGACGGTGGAAGAAGAAGACCTTGCAGTGGATCCAATGGAGTTATTCCACTCGACCATAGTCGAATGTCTCCCTGTGACGAATGCAAACATAGAAAACGAAACACGGAATGACCCGACACTATCACGGGTCTATGATTTAACGGTGAAGGGATGGCCAGCACATAGTGAACCACTGCTGCCAGCATTCTCGCCGAGAAGAGAACAGCTGTCAGTGTGCAGAGGGACCTTGATGTGTGGATCCAGGGTAGTAATTCCACCTAAGTTGACGGATAGAGTACTCAATGAGCTTCATGAGGGTCATCTGGGTGGGGTAAAAATGAAGAACTTAGCCAGAGCATTTGTGTGGTGGCTGGGAATCGATAGAGAAATCGAAGAGATGACCAAGAGCTGTGCAGGATGCCAGAAGGTCCAAAACGCTCCACCACAGGCCCCGCTACATCCATGGGTGTGGCCCTCATCTCCATGGCAACGGGCGCACATTGATTTTGCTGGTCCCTTCATGGACTCGATCTTTTTAATTGCGGTGGATGCACATTCAAAGTGGCCAGAGGTAATAAAAATGTCCTCAACCACCACGGAAAAAACTATCACAGTTTTGCGAACCATATTCGCCAGGAATGGGCTGCCTGAACAGATTTGCTCTGACAATGGACCACAGTTTGTGTCTGAAGAGTTCCGGAGGTTCTTAAAGAACAATGGCGTTAAGCATTACACATCTGCCCCATATCATCCAGCCACTAATGGATTGGCCGAGAGGTTTGTCCAAGCTTTCAAGAAGGCTATCAAGGCAATGTGTAATGAAGATATACCCCTACAACACAAGGTGGACAACTTCTTGTTTGCCTACCGGAGTACGACACATGCGGTTACCAACCAAACTCCAGCCATGATGTTCTTCAATCGAAGACTACGATGCCGCTTGGATTTGGTTAAGCCAAACGTCCGAAGAGATGTGGAGAACAGGCAGTTTCAGAATATGAATGAAAGGCCGACCAGGAGTTTTAAGATAGGTCAACCAGTTTTGGCCCGGGACTACCGCACTGAGAAATGGCAGCCAGGAACGATTTGTACACGACAAGGACCTCTCATGTATACCGTGGACGTTGGGGAGAGCATTGTAAGATGCCATGCTGACCAGATTCTAGAGTCACTGGAAAACGTCAACTCCACACCACGATCTGATACACCTGGTAATGAAATTGACATTCCAATTGCAGCTACCACAGAACCGGTGATATTGGAAGCAGATGAACCAAACAAAGACATTGATCCCGACGCAACATTGCCAGAAGAACCTGATACCCCAAAGAGGCGTTATCCAGACAGAATCAGGAAGCCTCCTCAAAGACTGAACTTATAATTGCTTAAACTTAACCAATGTATCTAGCAACAGTAATTGTGATTGTAATTCGTTATCATTTCGTTGTTAAATGAATGTTATGTACTGTTTATCTAAAAGGGGAGGAATTGTTGTGTATGTACCTTTAAGAGAATAACTGGTCTCAGACTGCAGTACCGGCAGTGACCACCCCTGCATAAAAGGCGCTAGAGAGCCTCTGTTTGTTAGTTTTCACTATTGACTTCCACCAGTAAAGACTTGTTTGTTTTCACTCCTGCTGGTCCGTGTCTCAATCATTCACGGACTTAACAACTTTCCCGCCCGATCTCCATGTACTTGATTTTCTTAGAGTCCAAAAATCTATCGACCTCATCCTTGATTATATTCAATGGCCCAAAATTTGCAGTTGGAGGCTTCACACGGGCGAATACCTCCGAACTGCAAAAAATCTACGAATTTACCCGGTGGTCCAGGAGGTACGGAAATTCACACTCCTGGGCCTCTCCAGGTACTCGCGGGTAGAGGCCCACATATTCCAGGGGTGCAGGAAGTTCACAAGTGCCCCAAAGAATTCCAAAGATTCTCAACTCTCTGAGTGAAGAATTTCTTCCTCATCTCAGTCTTAAAAGGCCGAGCCCATATCCTGAGACTATGCCCTCTAGTTCTAGACTCTCCAGCCAGGGGAAACAATTTCTCAGCATCTACCATGTCAATCCTCCTCAGAATCTTATGGCCAGGTCTGATGTGGGCGGTGTCCATGGTGGGTTGCCCCCCCATTGCTGGCTCCATGCCGCTGCTGAAAATGACTTTCCCTTAATGTGGCCTATTAAGCCCGCCCTGTGCGTTACCCAGCCCAATGAGATGGAGCAGGTCTGGTGACATCATCGATGATGCGTTTTCAGCTGGGATCTTTAAAGGGACCATGGCCACATCGGATTTGAATGTCAGTGCACTACAGCATTAGAGTGCTACAAACACTGACAATGACTGCACAGAGGCAGAGGGCTGCACCCAGGCTCTCTGATGACTCCCTCCATATGCTTATGGAAGGAGTCAGAGCATGCAGGGAGGTTCTCCTCCCTTTCAATGGGTGGAAGAGACCTCCCCAGGACACCAAAACAGCCTGGTTGGAGATTGCAGAGGATGTCATCAGCAGGAATGTTGTCAGGAGGACCTGGATGCAGTGCCGCAAACCTTTCAATGATCTCATTAGATAAGGAAATGTGAGTACAAAGCCACACTCAGTTTCATCCTGCTGTGCCTCTCATCACATCCCCATCACTCTTCCTTCCCAACCCTACTCCTGCACATCCTTAC
Organism: Somniosus microcephalus; assembly: GCF_052327205.1. Classification (NCBI taxonomy): domain Eukaryota; kingdom Metazoa; phylum Chordata; class Chondrichthyes; order Squaliformes; family Somniosidae; genus Somniosus; species Somniosus microcephalus. The sequence goes on from NW_028226443.1 coordinate 20,456, forward strand.
TCACACCAACATACCTTGCACATCCACCCATCTCTCTCTCTCTCTCTATCTACATTATCACATCCCCATCTCACTAACCAACCCTCACACTCACCCTCATCCTAGTGCAATCATACCAACTAACAACACACAAGGAGGCCACTTGGCTTTGGCACCCCACTCCATCATAGTCTCCCTCTAACGATCTAACCCATCCATTCCTTACACTCATTCCATTACTCTCACTCAACCTAAATAAGAGGGAGAGGGGGAGAATCAACGGTGGCATTCCACCATTTGCAAACCTTATAACAGCAGAGGAGGCTGCTTTAGAAATATCTGGAGTCGTTGCAGCTGAAGGTGGGAGGAGTGAGGGGGCATCTCAGCAACCTGGTGACAGAATTACATATCTTACAGCTACATGGCATACATCAGTCACTCATATGGGCACTGATGTCAGTTACACATTCTACTGGAAAGGGAAGCCAACGGAAAACCCTCGGATCCATGGAGTTGGATTTGCCATCAAAAATGAACTTGTTAGCCAACTCTCCGAATTTCCTGTGGGAATCAATGATCGCCTCATGAATATGCATCTAACCCTATCCAACAATCAGATGGCAACAGTTGTGAGTGCTTATGCTCCCACCCTGGATTCGCTAGATGAAGTAAAGGAGATCTTCTATGCTGACCTGGATAAAACCTTGTCTGGTATCCCAAAAGACGATAAAGTCATTCTTCTTGGGGACTTCAATGCCAGGGTTGGTCGGGATTACCAACTATGGAAAGGCATCATAGGAAAAGAGGGCATCAGAAAGTCCAACTCAAACGGACTACTTCTTCTCACTAAATGTGCTGAGCACAACCTCATAATCACAAACACTTTCTTCCGACAAAAAACAAGTACAAAACCTCCTGGAGGCACCCCCGCTCAAAATTGTGGCATCTCATTGTCTATGTCATTGTACAGGCAAGGGATCGTCGTGATGTTCTGGTCACTAGGGCCATGTTCAGCACTGATGACTGCTGGACAGATCATCACTTTATCCAAGCAACTATGTCCCTCAAACTAAAGCCCAAGATACGTGCTCAGAAGAAGCAGTTCCGGCCAAAATTAAACATTGAATGTCTTGAGGACACTGCCATACAGCAGTGCTTTCAGGATTCCATCAGGCAAAGTCTTCCAAAGGAATACCCACATGATACTGGAGAACATTGGGAACTGCTGAAAGCCACTATCCTCAACACCTCCCAGAACATACTCGGTTTCAAGTCCAGAAAACATCAGGACTGGTTTGATGAGAACGACTCAGAAATTGAGCAGCTCATAGAAAGGAAAAGGAAAGCTTTCTGCGCCTGGCAAAACAACATCAGCAGCAAGGCCAAAAGAGAGGCTCATGCTAGAGTTAAGGCAGATGTCCAGCAGAGAATAAGGGAGATGAAGAACGACTGGTGGTCTCAAAAGTCCCTAGAAATACAACATATGGCTGATACTGGGGACTCCAGAGGCTTCTTCAGTGCCACCAAGGCAGTTTTCGGACTAAGCTACCGTGGCTTAAACCCCTTACGCTCTAAGGACAGTTTAACTCTGCTCAAGGACAAGGAGGCAATTGACACAAGATGGAGGGAGCATTTTCAAGAACTGCTCAACCGACACAGTAGCGCAGATCTGGAGTCCATCAATCAATTACCGCAGAGACCAGAAAGGGAGGAAATGGGGGCACCCCCAAGCATTGTAGAAGTGCAGAATGCCATCAGGTCCATGAAAAACAACAAGGCTGCCGGCTCAGATGGGATTCCAGCAGAAATCCTTAAAAAGGTGGCCCTGAGCTCCTGACACACATACATGCCTTCCTCCTAAAAATATGGCAGCAGGAAGAAATTCCACAAGATCTCAGAGACGCTTTGATTGTTACTATCTTTAAAAAGGGGGAAAAGTCGGTGTGTGGTAACTACCGAGGTATCTCCCTTCTTTCTTCCACAGGAAACGTGCTTGCCCATGTCCTTGCTAACAGACTTTTGCCGTTACCTGAGGAGGTGCTTCTGGAGTCGCAGTGTGGTATCCGACCATCCAGAGTAACAGCTGATATGATCTTCACAGCACGTCAATTACAGGAGAAATGCCGTGAACAAAAGCAACCACTGTTCATAGCTTTCATAGACTTAACTAAAGCTTTTGACACCGTCCACCGCCAGACTTTATGGCATATCTTGTCTAAGCTTGGTTGCCCCGATAAATTCATCTTAGTTCTGAGGCTGCTACATGACAACATGTCCGCAGCAGTTCTCAGCAGCAGCGATTCTATTTCAGAGCCCTTTACAGTTGAGACAGGAGTAAAACAGGGCTGCATCATTTCTCCAACCCTTTTTGCAGTGTTCATCTCAGTTATCCTCCATCTCATCGGAATTCAAATCCTTTACCGTACTGATGGCCGACTTTTCAATCTCAACAGGCTTAAGGCCAAGAGCAAAGTCTCCATCACTACCATTATGGAATTACAGTATGCAGATGATAACGCCATCACAGCTCTTTCCGAGCATGACCTACAGAACACCTTGAATGCTTTTTCCAAAGCCTACAAACTTCTGGGCCTCACCATGAATATAAAGAAAACCCAGGTGCTCCACCAGCCATCACCTAATCAGCTTGCAACTCCTCCCTCTATAAAGATTGATAATAACACCCTTGAAAATGTCAACACCTTTCCATATCTTGGTAGCCATTTATCCTCCAAAGCTGACATTGATTCTGAAATCCATCACCGCCTGAGTTGTGCAAGTGCAGCCTTTTCTAAACTGAGGAGGAGAGTCTTTGAAAATCATGACCTCCAAGTCCAAACTAAAATTCTTGTATACAAAGCCATCATCCTTCCCACCCTTTTATATGGAGCTGAAACCTGGACTACGTACAATAGACATTTCAAAGCCTTAGAGCAATACCACCAACGCTCTCTACGCAAAATCTTGAGGGTCAGCTGGGAGGACAAGCGTACTAACTGGAGTATACTTGAAGAGGCCAATATCTACAGCATCACTATGCTCATCATGCAGCATCAACTCCGATGGATTGGACATGTCATTCGCATGTCAGACTCACGTCTCCCAAAACAGGTTCTGTACTCCCAGTTGAAGGAAGGGCAGAGGTCTCCTGGTGGTCAAAAGAAGCGTTACAAAGATAACATCAAAGTAATCCTTAAAAAGTTCCATATCGATATTAATAACTGAGAGGAAATCGCACTGCACAGAGACAATTGGAGAAAATGCATCCACAACAGTGCCGCACTACATGAAAAGAATCTCCAGCGTGCCGCTGAGGATAAACGCCAGCGCCGTAAAGAGAGACAACAACTTAAGAAGACCCATACTCCAGTCACTACCAATAGTCTTACATGCCCACACTGTAGTAGAGTCTGTGGATCTCGGATTGGCCTCCACAGCCACCTGAAGACCCACAAGTAGATGACTGATGAAGGACATACCATACTCGAATTCGAGTGGTCGCCGATGATGATGATGTCAGTAGCCATTGAATGGTAATCATGTGCATAATTGTATCTGTACCCATTCTACACATGACATATCTAACTCATCTCTTTACTCTCCCACAGGTCCATCAAGACAACCACCCCTCGCCCCCTCACTGTCCAGGAGGAAGAGGAAGATGACTCCTCAGAGGAGCCTCCAGCCTCTGAGGGCGCACCATCACCAGACGTAAGCGCACCCAGCACTAGCGCAGATACGTACAGCACGGTGGGTCCCACACAAGATAGAGTAGTGTTGTCACCTGGTGTCTCACAACTCACAAGTGAGCAAGAGCAGATGGTGGAGACAGGGACAGCAGTGGAGATTCCTCGTCGGAGGATGCAGGATGCTCCTAGCTCTGCTCAGATGCATGCAGTTGCTGAGACTTGGGGCCATCCAGAAAGGGGGCAATCCTGGAGGTGTAGGAAGAAGTGCAAGAGGCTTTGACAGGTTTTGTGAGTGGGTTGTCTGCAAATGTTCAGAGAATTGAGGAGTCCATCTTCAACATGAGCTCCACCGTGTCGCAGGCGATGGCAACTGTAGGCTCTTCCATGGATAGGATGACCACCTGCATGGAGCAGCTAATGCGCCACTCACAGGAGCACATGGTCTCTATGGAGAATAGATGGCTATCTATGGAGGAAAGATGGCTATCTATGGAGAATAGATGGCAGATGCTCATAGACATCATCTCTAAGAGGGATGTCAGCGTAGACGTTGGTCCTCATCGTCCCACTGATGTGCAGTAAGGTGCCCTCCAGCTCCTTGACAGCAGGGAAGTGAGCAGGCTGCCTCTACCTCTGCTGAAGCCACAGGGCTAGCACCTCGTAGCAGCTCATGAAAGAGAAATATGACACACAAGTAGATTCACAAGGGTAGCCACTTGGGTGTTTCATCCATTATTTATGTAAAGTTTCTGTTAATATGCTGTCAAACATAAAAATCTTTATTTTCAACACTTTCCGGTGTTGGACAGATTTGTGTACACCTTTGTAAGTAGCTTAGTAAGTTGCAGTGAATGGTGAGACATAACGGTACCTCCTGCAATGGTGGTGAGTGTGAAAGGAATGGCTTAGACATTGCAGGGATGTTTTATGGTGTCGCTGTGGGCTGGTGCCAACCTGGTGCATCATGTGGCAGCCATATGGGTGTACAGTTTCAAGTGAAGTAAACCTGGCCATGGTGAGGCCAACCCTGGCCTCCCGGGCAGCAATATGGTCGGGTGCTGATGCCCTGTGTCCTGTGCAGCATCAGGTGGTTGCGGAGAAGGTTGGTGGTGTTGGTGCTGCTGGTGTTGGGGCTCATCGTGGTGGGATTCTGAGGACCAAGGTGAGACAGTATAAATGGCATCCATGCTGATGGAATAGATAGCAGGTGAAGTAGAGATGAGAGAGCAATCTGTCAATGGTGAGAGAGTTTCTTCCAGTGTGGTGACACTGGATGGAGACTTTGCTGGAAAGACTGCAGCTGGCAGAATCTGTGCTGGGAATGCAGTGAGAAACAGCTTCTGCTGAGGAAAATGGGAGCTTTTACTGTACATTTGATGCTGTCAACTAATCAGCTGGAGCAATGGCCACTGAACTCCCGCCTCAGGTTGACAGACGTGGTTCCCGAGCAGCATGTTTCCTGTGGCCATGCAGTTAAATTTAAAAGGTAAGGTTAAAGCTACTCTTAAGGGTCTGACAACTAGCTACTAATAATTTAAATTGGATCGCCTGCCTCTGCCGGTCGGGTCAGGTCGGGTCCGCGCTGACAGACACACCTGGGGGAAAGGTGCGTGCGAACGGGATGACAGTGGATTCCCGACCTGTTCCAAAAAATAACAACTTTCCCACCTGACCCACCTCCGATCGCACCCACTACCACCCCGGAAAATTCCGGCGTATATATTTCAATGAGAGCACCCCTCATTCTTCTAAATTCCACAGAATATCGGCCCAATCTACTCAATCTCTCCTCATAGAACAATGCTCTCAACCCAGGAATTAATCAAGTGAACCTTCGTTGCACCACCTCTAAGGCAAGTATATCCTTCCTCAGATAAGAAGACCAAAATTGTGCACAGTTCTCCAGGTGTGTTCTCACCAAAGGCCTGTATAATCGTAGTAAGACTTCCTTACTCTTGTACTCCAGCCCCCTTGCAATAAAGGCCAACTTGCCATTTGCCTTCCTAATACTTGCTGTACCTGCATGCTAACTCTCTGGGCTCGGTTTTAATAACGGAGGTGGGTTAAGAGCGGGTCCGCTGCTCGGCAGCTTTTGGACCCGCTCCCGGCTGCCGCCTCCCAACACTTCCGATTTTGGCTTCATTGGCCTCATTACGGCCGACGCGCGGGTCCCTCCAGGCAATTGCTTGGAGGCTGTCAGTTTCTCGTGTCTGATGACGCGTTGTTTGTTTGAAAATTTAAAGGGGCCATGTCCCCTTTGCATACAAATGTCATTGGGATGGCTTGGTGCTTTATTATCTTGAAAGGGGAGTTGACAGCGTCTGTTCTGAGCAAAATTTAATGAATGATATTGCTGGTCATATTACTCCAGAAAGAAATTCATGATTTTTTGATATATGACTTTATTATCTGACTATGAAATGAAAAAGATGCCAGATGTGTTCCAATCATTGGCTTAGTAATATTAATGTTTTTTTCTCTTAAAGGCGCTGGGAGCTGCAGGAATGGCAGCCCCAAAAACTAAAGCTGCACCCAGGTTCAATGAGGGCTCCCTCCATGCACTTGTTGAGGGAGTTACAGGACGTCAGGAGCTCCTCTTCTCTGGAAACGGAAGGAGGAGGCCTCCTCAGCAAACCAAGGCAGCTTGGCTGCAAATTTCTGAGGAGGTGAGCTCGAGATCTGTGTGCAGATGCACATGGGTTTAGTGTCGAAAAAGGTATAATGATCTGCTGAGATTACCTAAAGTGTGGCCTCTGTGTTCTGGGACATGGAAGTTCAAGAGTCAGGGCTCAGAGTGATTTCCATGTAGAATGTTGGTGGTGACACTGAGCGCAAACCACCGTTTATTGGACAGATGATGCCTGGGGTTTGAGACTGTCGGACTTATATTCATCTCCTTGTGCCAGCCACCTGTGGTTGAAGCATTAACTTACGCGAATCTGGCATGGCTGAGTGCATCCCTTGCCTGACGGACAGCAATGTGGTCGCCTGCTGCTGGATTGGCCATATCCGGCCCCGCAAGGCGTCACTCCCCATCCTCCTACTCATCCTCCTCCCCATCCTCGTCCTCTTCATCTTCCTCCAAGGAGGCTGTGTGCTGAGCCACTTGTTCATCCGGCAGCACTAAGCTGCGCTGCTCTTCCTCCGTATCTGACAACCAGGGTGAGAGGATGTAAATGGTTCCCATCCCGTTGTTATAGATTTCAGTTGAAGCAAGAAGCTTGCAAGCGCACACTCAAAGTGGCCTGAAACTATTCCAATCAGTTCAAACAGCAGATGTGTGTCAGCTTGACCAGTCACTAGGTCAGTAGATTTGCAAAATCTTATCTCAAACCTCCAACAACAAAGTTGTTGTATTTGAATGCCAGCCATGTTACAGGAGTGCTTTTAAAGTGCTGCACCAATAATGACTACAAATCATGTCCTCCAACAACTCATCTCTTTGCAGCTGGCCTGTTCCTGACAAGACGGGAAACTGGAGCCAGAAGCATGAAAATGGGAAACCACTATATAAATAGGATTATCAAGGCAGTTAACAGGCTCTTAACTGCCTTACCTACCTGTCCCATCGGTTGAAGTCGGGTCAGTTTGGGAGCAGCTGAACAGCCACTCACAAAAATCGCGTGGGGGTGGGATGGAGGCAGGTTGGGTGTCTGAAGCCAATTTTCCGATTTTTGCAGCTGACCTGCCTCCAAACCCACCTCCTCAGGGCTAGTAAAATTGAGCCCTCTGTGTTTCTTGTACTGGGACAAGTAAATCTCTCTGAACACCAACATTTAATAATTTCTCACCATTTAAAAATATTCTGCTTTCCTATTCTTCTTACCAAAGTGAATAACCTCACATTTCCCCACAGTACACTCCATCTGCCACCTTCTTGCCCACTCACTTAACCTGTCTATATCCCTTTGCAGGCTCTTTGTATCCTCCTCACAGCTTATTACCACCTAGCTTTGTATTGTCAGCAAACTTGGATACATTGCACTCGGTCCCTTCATCTAAGTCATTAATATAGATTGTAATTAGCTGAGGCCCAAGCACTGATCCTTGTGGCACCCCACTAGTTAGAGCCTGCCAACTGGAAAATGACCCATTTGTCCCTACTCTCTGTTTTCTGTCCATTAACCAATCCTCTATCTACGCTAATACATTACCCCCAAGTCCATGAGCCCTTAATTGAGAAACAACCTTTTATGTGGTACCTTATCGAATGCCTTTTGGAAATCTAAATATATTACATCCCCTGGTTTCCCTTTATCTACTTTGCTAGTTACATATTCAAAAACTCTAATAAATTTGTCAAACACGATTTCCCTTTCATAAAATCATGTTGACTCTGCCTAATCATATAATGATTTTCTAAGTGCCCTGTTATCATTTCATTAATAATGGATTCCAGCATTTTCCCGACAACTGATGTCAGGCTAACAGGCCTGTTGTTCCTTATTTGCTCTCTCCCTCCTTTCTTGAATAGCAGGGTTACATTTGCTACCTTCTAATCCACTGGGACCATTAAAGAATCTGGGGAATTTTGGAAGATCACAACCAATGCATCCATTGCCCAGAACTTCGGGTCTCCACGGGTGAGTATGCACGGGGTACTCACCCATAGGCCCAATGGAAGTGCCGGTTTCCTGCATGCACTGCGCATGCGCGGGAAACCGGCACTTCATTTTTTTTACAGGTTTTCCCGGGAGGGTAAGCCTCCAGAAGTTAGAAATGTAAGAAGCAGGCGTAAGGCCTGCTTTTTACAAGGTAAGTGGTGAATTAATTAAAATTAAAACATTTTTTCCACAGGTTTATTATTTTTAAATACTTTAAAGCAAGGTAAGTTTATTTTTAGCCCCGTTAGAAAATAAAATAATTTTTTTCAAAAATTTAAATTATTGTTTAAAATAGTTATTTCATGTAATTTATAATTAAAAAAAAAATTATTTGAAGATTTAGTGCTGTTTTGGGGCCGTAGTATTTATAAGTCTTGACAGCACTTCCTGTCAGACTTATGAATGGAGCATTCCCTGCTCCGATTGGCTCCCCATGGCCCACGTGATCCCAGGGGACGCATCGAACTAACTGCGCCCCTGGGATATGCAAGCACTGCGCGCCGGCAGCTGGACCAGGCCCTGGATCGGAATACCACGGGGGCCCACAGCTCAACAACCGGCGCGCAAGGTAAGTGCAGATTGGGGGCTTGCACCCGTGGGAAGCCCCCCGACCTGAATTTCTGAGCCATTATCTCTGCAGCCACCTCTTTTAGAACCCTAGGATGTAGGCCATCAGGTCCAGGGAATTTGTTGGCTTTTAGTCCCATTATTTTCTCAAGTACTTTTTCTCTACTAATAACCAAGGGGCTATTCACTTTCAATAGCCCCTTGGTTCCCCACTATTGTTGGCATGCTTTTTGTGTCTTCTACTATGAAGACAGATAGAACATATTTGTTTAAAGTCTCACCCATTTCCTTGTTCCCCAATATATTTTCTCCTGTCTTAGCCTCTAACGGACCAACGTTTACTTTGCTACTCTCTCGCTTTTTACATACTTGTAGAAACTCTTACAATCTGTTTTTAGATTTCTTACTAAGTTACTCTCATTCTATTTTCTCCCTTTTTATCAATTTTTTGGTCATCCTTTGCTGGTTTCTAAAGCTCTCCCAATCCTTGGGCATACTACTATTCTTCACAACATTATAACCCTCTTCTTTTAATCTAATACTATCCTTAACTTCTTTAGTTAGCCATGGATGGATCAGTTTTCCCATGGAGTTTTTATTTCTCAATGGAATGTATATTTGTTGAGAATTTTGGCATATTCCTTTAAATGTTTGCCACTGCTTATCTACCATCATACCTTTTAATCTAATTTCCCAATCTACCTTAGGCAACTTACCCCTCATACCTATATAGTTGGCTTAATTTAAGTTTATAATCTAGTTTTGGACTGAAGAATGTCACTCTGAAATGCAATGTGAAATTCTATCATATTGTGATCACCCTTCCCCAGAGGATCCCACAGAGAAAATCTCCCCCCACTATTGCTGTTGTGAATATAATCTAAACTGTTGTATATATTTTATTTCATATTGTAGACCTGTCGAAGGAATCTCCTCAGTGTTCTATAATGTATAGTACTTGCAAGGGAAAATAAAAGTTCTGAAAATTGATAGTGAACTTTGGATATAAGACTCAAAACTGAACCGAAACAGCCACCATGATATGAACATATGAAAAGAAGAATGGGGAAGTCCATTAAACCCATCAATAGTAACCCTATTCATTAGATTATGAAACATCATACCCAAATGCTAGTAAAGCTAACTCTTGGGGAAGTGCAAAAAACCCCTGAAAAAAACTATGCCCAATAATATAAATGGTCCATAAGCCTGTCCCATATACTCATGTTGTGCTGAGAATCATGAACCTAAACATTCCCCATCCACCAATAGCTACGTCCTTAGAAAAGTAAGACTGTACAAGACAAAATTTATATCATAGGACTGATCACTGACTTCCTAAACCACGTTATTTTTCAGATCCTTTAATAGCCCTGTCTACCAAAATGTATCCATCATTCGCCTGAAATTTACAACATCTTCCACTTGCATTACCCCCTGGGTAGGCTATTCCACACATGCACCACCTTTTGGGTGAAGAAGCTATGGTATGGATCTTCTCATAGAAACTGCTCATTTCCAGGGGGTTTGCCAGTGGTAATTGAAGGAAAATGGGGTGGAGATTTCTTCCACCACAACTTCACTCCAACAATTGCCCATCAGGATTTTACTCCTGTGAACCCAACAGTGACGCCAGCCACTGACCATGAAAATGTAAATGGTGACAGGTGGATGAGATTACAGGCACCATTTCCCTCAGTACCCCAATACTGTTTGCAACAATAACAACTTACATTTATATAGCACCTTTTACTTAGTAAAATGTCCCAAGGCGCATCACAGGAGCGATTATCAAACAAAATCTGACACTGAACCACTAAAGGAGATATTAGGACAGGTGACCAAAAGTTTGGTCAAAGAGGTAGGTTTTAAAGAGCATCTTAAAGGAGGAGAGAGCAGTGGAGAGGTTTAGGGAGGGAATTCCAGAGCTTAGGGCCTAGGTAGCTGAAGGCACGGCCGCCAGTGGTGGAGTGATGATAAATCGGGGATGCGCAAGAAGCCAGAATTGAAGGAGCACAGAGATCTCGGAGGATTGTAGGGCTGGAGGAGGTTACAGAGATAGAGAGGGGAGAGCTCATGGAGAGATTCGAAAACAAGGGTGAGAATTTTAAAATCGAGGCGTTGCCAGACCGGGAGCCAATGTAGGTCAGTAGGAACAGGGGTGATTGGTGAATGGGACTTGATGCGAGTTAAGATATGGGCAGCACAGTTTTGGATGAGCTGAAGTTTATGGACGGTGCAAGGTGGGAGATTGGCCAGGAGAGCATTGGAATAGTCGAGTCTACAGGTAAGAAAGGTATGGATCAGAGTTTCAGCAGCAGATGAGGTGTGGCAAGGGGAGGAGGCGGGTGATGTTACCGAGGTGGAAGTAGGCGATCTTGGTGATGCAGTGTATATGGGGTCGTCAGATCAACTCGGTCAAATAGGAAACATTATAACAAATGTGGGTCTATGAAGATCACTGTGGCATCCGAAATGTAGTAGAGTAGAAGTTATAGCTTCAGGAAAGCCTTTAAACCTGCAAGTCTTTTACAGACTGAGAGTGGGACTGTGATTTTTGGACCATTTTACATCTTAGGCACAAAACAGTTCTTCAGCTCTGCAGAGCGAGTACTAAAAATAATGCATATATTTTGGGGAAAGGAATGGATTTCCCTGTGGCAATACCCTTGTTCCTGTGATACAAGGAAGATGATGAAGATATCTGAATGATTACTTCCTCTAAGTATTCACAAACAACATATCCTCCACAGAGATAACCTAACTAAAATCAGACTTTAATATAAATAGGCTAAAAGGGCTCAAAACAAAGAAATCCCAAGGGATATATCAGCCTAGAAATTGGATTGTGCCGCATCAGTTTTTTAGGCGTAAAACAGACTCCTAAGGGTCCAATATGGTGGGTGGCACACGCATACTTGTCCCGTGCTGGAAGCGCGACATTGGATCTAGTACCCCGGTGTGCCGGGGGTATTGAAAAACCTCATTATAATATTGAAATAAGGGTGCTATGATGGCTATAGGACCCCTTTGTGAAATTGATCTGACCCAGCACCTGACTCGCCATGTGATAAACCCACCCAGCAAACCATGGCTCTAACATTCAGGAAGCACTCTGCTGTAGCAATATTTTAAGGTCTCACCCCCTCCATGCAGGTTAGTTACTGGTTTGTACTTTTAGGTTGCTGGTTAACCTCTGAGCCTTTTTTGGGCTATTTTCTCCATTCCACTACTGACTTGTGAGTTCTGCAAACAACTTTTTGCTGGTGCTGGACTGCTTGCAAATATTTTATTTCACTCATGGGTGATCTGTTCAGTCTGTCTTTTGGGCTGGAGGAGGAGGGGGAGCAGCAAAGAAGATTGGAGCATTTATTTTCAGGAAAGGACCTTACACTGGAAGAGCACACTTAGAACAAGTGTTGCAGCTCTATCTCCAACCCACACTTCCCATGAGTACAGCTCCTCGCCGGCAGTACAGGATCATGGATTTTCCCCAATTGTGTGCCATTTTGGCTCCATGACTTTCAGAAGGCACTGATTCACTGGAAAGGGTTTAAAGAGGAGCACAAAGAGTAATTAAAGTTAAACTATGAGGCGAGACTCACAGAATTAAACTTGACAGAAAAGGCAACTGAGCTGAGGCATGATGCAGAGTCTATAATGCTGAAAGTCATTGATACTTTAGGTGTAAGCAGTCTACTTAAGATGTTATCAAAGATCTAAAGTACATTAATGGAAAACTAGAAAAACTCAGAAAAGTATTGTTGGATAATTTCCTTTCAAAAGATGCTAATGCTTTTGATTAATTCCTATAAAAAGAAGTGTTGAATGATTTACAGGATTCAGGGTTGTAGTATGATCAAATACTTTATGGAATGTGCTGGTTCCTGTGCTGTTGGGATCATGGATGAGTCAGTTATGGAAAGCAACCGGTCATTGTTGAATATTGTTAGTTGTAAGGCTGGATTCATATCTAGGATTTGCTGTATTACCTCAGGTAGAAATTCCACAGTTTTATCTTCTTGGAGATTTTACCTGTAATTAGTTGGTTGCCTCACTCAGGAGGTTGAATAGGTTGGGCAGAATCCAAGAGAAGGCAAATTTGACATGAGTTGTCCAGGAAGAATGGCTTAATGGACTAATGGCCTTATCTCATTCTATACTTAATTCTTTCCAACCTGGATTGCTAATGATAATTTGGGTGAAATTTGAAGTCTGTGGTTGCACAAAATTGACGATAGAGAATTGGGAACCTGTTTTACACCCTGCCCAATTTTCTTTTCTATTGACGAGGGAAGGGAAATCCTGGTCACAGTGGTAAGGGGCAGTAGGCTTTACCCCACAAATTTTCTCTCATTCTCCACTGTGACCCCACCCGATTTCAGGCGGGATCGCAACAGAAAATTCCCCTTTTGCAAAATTCTGTTCTAAGAAACTAAATCGCCTCCAACACTCGGGCCATGATTTCCCCAAACTCGGCGGGTCCGGTGCGGCTGGGGTCGGTGGCAGGGTGTGATCCCCCGCTGCTGGCTCAAGCCCACTGTCCAAAATGATTTTACGCTGATTGGGCTTGTTAAGCCCGCCCAGCGCAGTTCCCAGCCAATTGAAGGAAGCAGGTCTGATGACATGTCATTAGCCGGTTTCCTTAAAGGGACCATGCGCAAATTTATTTTGACAGTTGTGCAGCCAGTGTTCTACAGCATTGAGGTGCTGCAAACACTGACAAGCACTACACAGAGGTGCACGGCTGCACCCAGGCTCTCCCATGACTCCCTCCACATGCTTATGGAGGGAGTCACAGCACGCAGGGAGGTTCTCTTCCCTTTCAATGGGCGGAAGAGACCTTCCCAGGAGACCAACTGTAAAGTCTGTGGGTTATATGGTGAATTAATACACAGACTACAAGAGTAACTTTAACAGGACTTTACTATTCGAAGGTCAGGGCGAATCTGCCCAATAAATCCTTACACAGCACTTATATACCGGTGTGGCCACCACCGGTATTACAGTATACAGTAGCCAAGATAAAGTAGTGCAACCCTTAAAATAGTTCTCTTAAAGGTGGAACGTTACATACACTACAATCCTCCCTTTTTAGGTTAACAATATATACATATTCCCATTAATATAACATCTTAACATATATACAACTTTATGTGAAACAGTTCACAGATTCAGTCTCTCTGGAGGCTTCCGGACTCTGTCCGGATAACGCCTCGGTGGTGTAGTCATTTTTGGTGGTGTAGTAGGTTCTTCTGGCAAGGTCGATTCGGCTTGAAGGACCGTTTCAGGTTCATCGGATTCCAGTATTACCGGATCGGAGGTAGATGCTCTGGGTATCTCTGCTTCAACATTAGGCGTATAGAGTTGTGGAGTAGGTTGGGCCTTTGTGGATGATTCTATGATCTGGTCAACATGGCGCCTTATTATGCTTTCACCAATGTCCACGGTATACATCAACGGTCCTAGCCTTTTTCCAATAGTTCCCGGCTGCCATTTCTCGGTACGGTAGTCCCGGGCCAAAACTTGTTGACCTATCTGAAAGGATCTAGTTGGCCTTTCATTCATGCCTTGAAATTGCCGGTTCTCTACGTCCCTTCTGACGTTTGGCTTAATCAAATCCAGTTGGCATCTTATTCTTCTATTGAAAAACATCATGGCGGGAGTTTGGTTTGTGACCGCATGTGTTGCATTCCTGTACGCCAACAAGAAGTTATCTACCTTATGTTGTAGATTTATGTCTTCATTACCCATGGCCTTTATGGCCTTCTTGAAGGTCTGGACAAACCTTTCAGCTAATCCATTGGTGGCGGGATGGTATGGGGCGGACGTATAGTGCTTGACCCCATTGCTTTTTAAGAACTTCCTGAATTCTTCGGACACAAATTGCGGTCCATTATCAGAACAGATCTGTTCCGGCAGCCCATTCCTGGCAAATATGGTCCTTAATACTGTGATGGTTTTTTCCGTGGTGGTGGAGGACATTTTTATTACCTCCGACCACTCGGAGTGTGCATCCACCGCGATTAAAAACATTGAGTCCATAAATGGACCAGCAAAGTCGATATGTACCCTTTGCCATGGAGATGAGGGCCACTCCCATGGATGCAGAGGAGCTTGTGGTGGCGCGTTTTGGACCTTCTGGCATCCTAGACAGCTCTTGGTTATTTCTTCGATGTCTCCATCAATACCTGGCCACCACACAAACGCTCTGGCTAGGTTCTTCATTTTCACTCCACCCAGATGCCCCTCGTGAAGCTCCTTTAGTACTTTCTGCTGGAGTTTGGGTGGAATCACCACTCTAGATCCACACATCAAGGTTCCTCGGCACACTGACAGCTGTTCTCTTCTGTGCGAAAATGCTGGCAGCATTGGTTCGCCATGTACTGGCCATCCCTCCACCGTTAAATCGTAGACTCGTGAGAGAGTCGGGTCATTTCTTGTTTCTTTTTCGATCATGGAATTTGTTACTGGTAGACATTCCATTATGGTTG
The DNA here is from genome assembly GCF_052327205.1 of Somniosus microcephalus. Classification (NCBI taxonomy): domain Eukaryota; kingdom Metazoa; phylum Chordata; class Chondrichthyes; order Squaliformes; family Somniosidae; genus Somniosus; species Somniosus microcephalus. The sequence goes on from NW_028226443.1 coordinate 35,789, forward strand.
AGTGGAACATCTCCACTGGGTCCACTGTAGTCGCCTCTTCTTCCACTGGCAATGGTAGGCGCGATAACCCATCAGCATTTCCATGCTGTTTGGACCTTTTGTATTCGATGTCATATTGGTGTGCCCCTAGTAGAACGGACCACCTCTGTAGCCTTTGTGCTGTCATAGTGGAAAAGGCCTTGTTAGGGTTGAATATGGACACCAACGGCTGGTGGTTTGTCAGCAATGTAAACTTCTTGCCCTGCAGATAATGATTGAATTTCTTTACTCCCCACACAAGGCTGAGAGCCTCCCTATCTATCTGAGCATAATTTCGCTCAGCGGAGGTCAATGATCGGGACGCAAATGCGACTGGCCTTTCCGAGCCATTTGGTAACTTGTGTGAGAGTACAGCTCCAATACCATAAGGGGAAGCATCACAAGCTAGACGAAGAGGTAGCGTTGGGTTAAAGTGAGCCAACACTTCCTCAGAGGTAATCAACGCCTTGCTTCTGCGAAAGGCCTTCTTACAGTCCTCGCTCCACTTCCATGGTACTTCTTTCCGCAACAGAGCATTCAGCGGATGCAGCACCGTGGATAGATTTGGCAGAAACTTATGGTAATAATTAATCAACCCCAGAAACGACCTCAACTGTGATACATTTTCCGGAGCAGGGGCCTTCACGACCGCTTCGATCTTGTCAGGTGACTTGTGCAGCCCCTCTTGGTCAATGACATGACCGCAGTACGAGATCCGTTTCTGGAAGAACTCACACTTCTGGCGATTAACTCGAAGGCCATATTCCTTCAACCAGGTGAGCACCAGTTTCAAATTTGTGAGGTGTTCCTCCTCGTCTTCTCCCGTAATCAGGATATCGTCCAAGTAACACTGAGTGCTTGGAATACCCTGTAAGACCTGCCCCATGGCCCTCTGCCAAATTGCTGGAGCCGAAGCTACTCCAAAAACCAGTCTATTATATCGATACAAGCCTCTGTGCGTGTTGATTGTGAGATACTGGCGTGACTCTTCCTCGACCTCCATCTGTAAATATGCTTGTGCCAGGTCTATCTTGGTGAAGTGTTTCCCGCCAGACAATGAAGCAAAGATATCCTCAATCCGCGGAAGTGGGTATTGTACCGTGTGAAGCACCGGATTAACTGTGATCTTGAAGTCTCCGCAGATGCGGACCTTCCCCGGTCCCCCTGGCTTGTTACTTGATGAAGACTTCATGATGGGAACAATGGGCGTGGCCCACTCACTCCAGTCCACCTTCGACAGTACCCCTGCACGTTCAAGCTCTTCCAGTTCTGCCTCCACAGCAGGTTGTATCGCGTAAGGTACCGATCTGGCTTTGAAAAATTTTGGGCTTGCATGTTCTGCAATCTTGATTTTTGCCTTAATTCCTCTCAGTGTTCCCAGTCCCTGCTGGAATACCTCTTTAGCCTCGTCCAATATTCTGGACAACCGTTCAGGTTTGACATCTTTCTTTCCGAAATCTACCGTCATTGTGTTTAGTGAGTGCCAGTCTATCTTTATTTTCCTGATCCACTCCCGTCCCAGAAGTGGTGGACCTCCCTCGGGTAGTACATATAGGTCCATTCCTTGGTGATCTTTGCCCTTGTGTCTCACCTTGACTTTTATCTTTCCGATGGGGTATACTTTATGCCCTGTGTATGTCTGCAATACTATCTCCGTATCCCGTAGGGGAATATGTTTGAATAACTTTTTGTAATCTTGTTTATTCATGACCGTCAACGCCGATCCGGTGTCCACTTCCATCTTCACTTGGACTTTTGCAATCTGCAGTGTGACCCAGATAGTTTGTCGGTCAGCTTCTTTACTCACATTGTGAATCCTCCGACTACCCAGTTCCTTGCTGTTGGGGTCTGAATCCGAATTCAGTTCATCTGGACTCTTCACAGTCACCTTATGTACCTTTCTGTACTTCTTCTGCGGTGACTTATTGTTGCTGGTCTTCTTTCCTGACCGGCATACTTTAGCTATGTGACCAAGTTTGCCACATTTTCTACATTCCTGGTTTTTAAACCAGCATTGGTTCTGGTCGTGTGTTGTCTTCTCACAACGGTAACATTTCGTTGTACCCGAAGTCATTTGATCCACACTGAGTACCGCTGTCTTCAGCTGCATTTCCGCCGTGCCTCTCGCTGCGGCTTCGTGCGATGCTGCAATAAGGACAGCCTTATCAAGTGTAAGATCGTTCTCTTCAAGCAGTCGCTTTTGTGTTCCTTCCTTCGACATCCCGCACACGAACTTGTCTCTCAGTGCCTCTGTCAGATTTACCCCAAACTGACAGTATTTTGCTAGCCTACGCAGTTCAACCAGGTACTCCGCGTTGCTTTCCTCCTTTAGTTGCGTTCTCCCGTAAAATTTAGCTCGTTCCGCTAACATCAGCGGTGTGGGGTTCACATGATCCTTCAGGACAGCAACAATATTAGCGAAAGACTGATCCGCCGGTTTAGCTGGTGATAGAAGATGCTTCAATAACCCGTATGTCTTCGCACCCATTGAGTTTAGTAAGGTTAGAGCTTTATCATAATTTGCTATCTTATTGACCTTACAATATATCTCGATGCGTTCTACATACGTGGTCCAATCTTCCACATCAGAATCGAATTCATTGATGTTGCCATGCTTAGGCATCTTCACAACCTTCCTGAGAAACAACAACGAAATTTTTCTTTAACTTTTTTTTTCCAAAAATGGCGGTTTCCCGCGCTTGTCTTCTTCCCCGCCCACTTTCAAAATGGCGGTTTCCCGCTCCTGTCTTCTTCTCCGCCTACTGGCGGGAGGGGTAAGCTTTTCTCTCGGGCGACGACCGCTGGCTTTCGGGGTTCGCAGCCTGCGCGCCGGCTTCAGTGCGTTCTTTGTTCCCTTTTCTCGGCAGGGCAACCGGCGCTGGGGACAACCCGTTGACGGTGAACAGTTCCAGCCACTGGCTGAATCTCCTCGGTCTCCCTCGCTCGGCTCTGTCTCTCCTGCTCGCTCGGGATCTGTCTCTCCCTCAGCGGCTTCCAATCGCGCCTCCCAGCCCTCTCGCAGTCCGGTCCTTTCCTCCCCCGGCTGTGGCTGAGTTCTCCGCGGTTTCTTATTTTTATTTCTTCCCGCACCTTACGATCCCGGTCGCAGCGCCTCACGGCCTCGGTAGCTGCCCAGCCTTTCGCCGGTCGCGGTCGAGCTGTCTCACGACGCTGTTGCGTCTCCCAGCCCGCTTGTAGCCCGGTCTCTCACACCGGCTGCGTTCCCGCTGGTAGCCCAGTCTCTCACACCGGCTGCGTTCCCGCTTGCACCGCTGCTTCCATGCCCCACGCTGCCCCAGTCTCAGCGCCTCTGGGCCCGACTTCTGTCTGGCTCCTTTCCCCCCCAACCGTGGTCGAGTTCACCGCCCTTCCTCCGTTCTTTTTTTTATTTTATTTTCCCCCTACTCACAGTCAACGTGGCCGACTTGCTTCTCGTGGCTGATCGGCTCACTCACCACCATGGCAGAAGGGACGATCACTGCCTGTTGCTGATGGAAGGCTTCGTGTCTGAATTCTTCCTTCTTTCTTGCTCTGCAGACTCGAGTCTTCTCTCAGCAGAATGACGAGGGCGGGTGCCTCCTCTCGACGCTCGTTAACTGCTTCGGATGTATCGCTGCCGCAGGGTAAGATCGAACTCGTCGCCACTGTAAAGTCTGTGGGTTATATGGTGAATTAATACACAGACTACAAGAGTAACTTTAACAGGACTTTACTATTCGAAGGTCAGGGCGAATCTGCCCAATAAATCCTTACACAGCACTTATATACCGGTGTGGTCACCACCGGTATTACAGTATACAGTAGCCAAGATAAAGTAGTGCAACCCTTAAAATAGTTCTCTTAAAGGTGGAACATTACATACACTACACCAACGCAGCCTGGTTGCACATTGCACAGAAGGGCACAAGCAGGGATGTCGTCAGAAGGACCAGGCTGCAGTGGCACAAACCTTTCAATGATCTCAGTAGATCACGAAATGTTACTGCAAAGCCACACTCAACTTCATCCTGCTGTACCACTCACTCGGCCTTCCTTACCCTACTCCTGCGCATCCTTACTCACACCAACTTACCTTGCACCTCCACCCATCCCTCTCTTTGTACATGATCAATTCCCCATCTCACTAGCCACCCCTCACACTCACCCTTATCCTAGTGCAATCGTACCAACTAACAACACACAAGAGTAGCCACTTGGGTGTTTATGCAATGTTCATGTGAAGGTTCTGTTAATGTGTTGTCAAACATTGAAACCTTTATTTTCAAGACTTTGCATTCTTGGACAGATTTGCGTGCACCTTCAGAAGTGGCTTAGTGAGTTGTAGTGAATGATGAGACATAATGGTACCCCCCGCAATGGTGGTGAGTGTGAAAGGAATGGCTTGGATGCTTTATGGTGTTGCCAACCTGGCACATCATGTAGCAGCCAAG
>NW_028226444.1:0-40235 GCF_052327205.1 Somniosus microcephalus
TTGTTACTGACACTGGGGGAGATTGTTACTGACGTTGCGGGTATTGTTGCTGACACGGAGGGATTATTACTGACACTGGGGGGATTGTTACTGCCACGGGGGGGATTGTTACTGACTCTGGGGGGGATTGTTACTGACATGGGGGGATTGTTACTGACACTGGGGGAGATAGTTACTGAAACTGCGGTGGGATTGTTACTGACACGGGGAGGGTGGTTACTGACACTGGGGGGGAGTGTTACTGACACTGGGGGGAGTGTTACTGACATGGGGGGATTGTTACTGACACTGGGTGGGATTGTTACTGACACTGGGGGGATTTTTACTGACTCTGGTGGGGGGATTGTTACTGCCACTGGGGGGGATTGTTACTGACACTGGGGGGATTGTTACTGACACTGGGGGGGATTGTTACTGACTCTGGTGGGGCGATTGTTACTGAAACTGGGGGGATTGTTACTGACATGCGGGGGATTGTTACTGACACTGTGGGGGATTGTTACTGACATTGGGGGGATTGTTACTGACATGGGGGGATTGTTACTGACACTGGGGGAGATAGTTACTGAAACTGCGGTGGGATTGTTACTGACACGGGGAGGGTGGTTACTGACACTGGGGGGGATTGTTACTGACACTGGGGGGGATTGTTACTGACATGGGGGGATTGTTACTGACACTGGGTGGGATTGTTACTGACACTGGGGGGATTTTTACTGACTCTGGTGGGGGGATTGTTACTGCCACTGGGGGGGATTGTTACTGACACTGGGGGGATTGTTCCTGACACTGGGGGGGATTGTTACTGACTCTGGTGGGGCGATTGTTACTGAAACTGGGGGGATTGTTACTGACATGCGGGGGATTGTTACTGACACTGTGGGGGATTGTTACTGACATTGGGGGGATTGTTACTGACACTGGGGGGGATTGATAATGACACTGGGGGGATTGTTACTGACACTGGGGGGGATTGTTACTGACACTGGGTAGGATTGTTACTGCCACTGAGGATTGTTACTGACACGGGGGGGATTGTTACTGACGCTGGTGGTATTGTTACTGACACGGGGGTATTGTTACTGACACTGGGGGGATTGTTACTGCCACGGGGGGGACTGTTACTGGCACTGGGGCGGATTGTTACTGACACGAGGGGATTGTTATTGACACTGGGGGTTATTGTTACTGACACGGGGGGATTGTAACTGACAGTGGGCTTGGGGAGATTGTTTCTGACACTGGGCTGGGTGGGATTGTTACTGAAACTGGGGGGATTGTTACTGACTTGGGGGGATTGTTACTGACACTGGGGGGGATTGCTCCTGACATTGGGGGGGAATGTTACTGACACTGGGGGGGATTGTTACTGACACTGGGGGGGATTGTTACTGACACTGGGCGGGATTGTTACTGAAACTGGGGGTTGTTGTTAGTGACATGGTTGGATTGTTACTGACAGTGGGCTTCGGGAGATTGTTTCTGACACTGGGCTGGGAGGGTTTGTTACTGACACTGGGGGGAATTGTTACTGACACTGGGGAGATTGTTACTGACACTGGGTTGGAATGTTACTGACACTGGGGGGGATTGTTACTGACACTGGGCGGGATTGTTACTGACACTGGGGGGGGTGATGGTTACTGACACTGGGGGGGATTGTTACAGACACTGGGGGGGGGATTGTAACTGACACGGGGGGGATTGTTACTGACACTGGGGGGGATTGTAACTGACACTGGGGGGGATTTATACTGACACTGGGGGGGATTGTTAATGACATGGGGTGATTGTTAGTGACCCTGGTGGGGGGATCGTTACTGACACGGGGGGATTGTTACTGACACCGGGGGACGGATTGTTACTGACTCTGGGGGGGATCGTTACTGACACTGGGGGGAGATTCTGACACTGGGCTGGGGAGGGGGGATTGATCCTGACACTGCGGGCGGATTGTTACTGACAATGGGGGAGATTGTTACTGACACTGGGGGGGATTTTTACTGACACTGGGGGGGATTGTTACTGACACTGGGGGGGGATTGTTGCTGACACTGGGGGACGGATTATTACTGACACTGGGGGGGATCTTTGCAGACACTGGGGGGAGATTGTGACACTGGGCTGGGGATGGGCGATTGATCCTTACACTGGGGGCGGATTGTTACTGACAGTGGGGGAGATTGTTACTGACACTGGGGGGGATTGTTACTGACACTGGGGGTTGTTGTTACTGACATGGGGGGATTGTTACTGACAGTGGGCTTGGGGAGATTGTTTCTGACACTGGGCTGGGTGGGATTGTTACTGGCACTGGGGGGATTATTACTGACACTGGGGGGCATTGTTACTGACACTGGGGGGATTGTTACTGACACTGGGTTGGAATGTAACTGACACTGGGGGGATTGTTACTGACACGGGGGGGATTTTTACTGACACTGGGTGGGATTCTTACTGACACGGGGGGGTTTGTTATGACATGGGGGGATTGTTACTGACACTGGGGGGATTGTTGCTGAAACGGGTGGATTGTTACTGATATGGGGGGATTGTTACTGACCCTGGGGGGATTGTTACTGACACTGGGGGGGATTGTTACTGACACTGGGGGGGATTGTTACTGACACTGGGGGAGATTGTTACTGACGTTGCGGGTATTGTTGCTGACACGGAGGGATTGTTACTGACACTGGGGGGATTGTTACTGCCACGGGGGGGATTGTTACTGACTCTGGGGGGGATTGTTACTGACATGGGGGGATTGTTACTGACACTGGGGGAGATTGTTACTGACACTGGGGGAGATAGTTACTGAAGCTGGGGGTATTGTTGCTGATGCGGGGGGATTATTACTGACACTGGGGGGACTTTTACTGCCACGGGGGGGATTGTTACTGACACTGGGGGGGATTGTTACTGACACTGGGGGGGATTGTTACTAACACTGGGGGGGATTGTTACTGACACTTTGGGGGATTGTTACTGAAACTGGGGGGATTGTTACTGACTTGGGGGGATTGTTACTGACACTGGGGGGAATGTTACTGACACTGGGGGGATTGTTACTGACTCTGGTGGGGCGATTGTTACTGACACTGGGGTGGATTGTTACTGACTCTGGTGGGGGGATTGTTACTGACATGGGGTGGATTGCTCCTGACACTGGGCAGGATTGTTACTGACACTGGGCGGGATTGTTCCTGACACTGGGGGGGATTGTTACTGACACTGGGGGGATTTTTTCTGACACTGGGTAGGATTGTTACTGCCACTGAGGAAGATTGTTACAGACATGGGGGGATTGTTACTGACGCTGGGGTTATTGTTACTGACACATGGGGATTGTTACTGATACTGGGGGATTGTGACTGAAACTGGGGGGGATTGTTACTGACTCTGGTGGGGCGATTGTTACTGACATTGGGGGGGATTGTTACTGACTCTGGGCGGGATTGTTACTGAAACTGGGCGGGATTGTTACTGACACTGGGAGGGATTGTTACTGACATTGGTGGGGATTGTTACTGACACGGGGGGATTTTTACTGACACTGGGGGGGATTGTTACTGACACTGGGGGGGATTGTTGCTGACACTTGGGGACGGATTGTTACTGAGACTGGGGGGGATTGTTACTGACACTGGGGGGGATTGTTTCTGACACTGGGGGGGATTGTTACTAACACTGGGGGGATTGTTACTGACACTTGGGGGGATTGTTACTGAAACTGGGGGGATTGTTACTGACTTGGGGGGATTGTTACTGACACTGGGGGGATTGTTACTGACACTGGGGGGTTTTTACTGACACTGGGGGGGATTGTTACTGACACTGGGGGGGATTGTTTCTGACACTGGGGGGGATTGTTACTGACATGGGGGGGATTGTTACTGACATGGGGTGGATTGCTACTGACACTGGGCGGGATTGTTACTGACACTGGGCGGGATTGTTCCTGACACTGGGGGGGATTGTTACTGACATTGGGGGGATTTTTTCTGACACTGGGTAGGATTGTTACTGCCACTGAGGAGGATTGTTCCTGACATGGGAGGATTGTTACTGACGCTGGGGGTATTGTTACTGACATGGGGGGGATTGTTACTGACACTGGGGGATTGTTACTGACACTGGGGGGATTGTTACTGACTCTGGTGGGGCGATTGTTACTGACACTGGGGGGGATTGTTACTGACTCTGGTGGGGGGATTGTTACGGACACTGGGGGGGATTGTTACTGACACTTTGGGGGATTGTTACTGAAACTGGGGGGATTGTTACTGACTTGGGGGGATTGTTACTGACACTGGGGGGAATGTTACTGACACTGGGGGGATTGTTACTGACTCTGGTGGGGCGATTGTTACTGACACTGGGGTGGATTGTTACTGACTCTGGTGGGGGGATTGTTACTGACATGGGGTGGATTGCTCCTGACACTGGGCAGGATTGTTACTGACACTGGGCGGGATTGTTCCTGACACTGGGGGGGATTGTTACTGACACTGGGGGGATTTTTTCTGACACTGGGTAGGATTGTTACTGCCACTGAGGAAGATTGTTACAGACATGGGGGGATTGTTACTGACGCTGGGGTTATTGTTACTGACACATGGGGATTGTTACTGATACTGGGGGATTGTGACTGAAACTGGGGGGGATTGTTACTGACTCTGGTGGGGCGATTGTTACTGACATTGGGGGGGATTGTTACTGACTCTGGGCGGGATTGTTACTGAAACTGGGCGGGATTGTTACTGACACTGGGAGGGATTGTTACTGACATTGGTGGGGATTGTTACTGACACGGGGGGATTTTTACTGACACTGGGGGGGATTGTTACTGACACTGGGGGGGATTGTTGCTGACACTTGGGGACGGATTGTTACTGAGACTGGGGGGGATTGTTACTGACACTGGGGGGGATTGTTTCTGACACTGGGGGGGATTGTTACTAACACTGGGGGGATTGTTACTGACACTTGGGGGGATTGTTACTGAAACTGGGGGGATTGTTACTGACTTGGGGGGATTGTTACTGACACTGGGGGGGATTGTTACTGACACTGGGGGGTTTTTACTGACACTGGGGGGGATTGTTACTGACACTGGGGGGGATTGTTTCTGACACTGGGGGGGATTGTTACTGACATGGGGGGGATTGTTACTGACATGGGGTGGATTGCTACTGACACTGGGCGGGATTGTTACTGACACTGGGCGGGATTGTTCCTGACACTGGGGGGGATTGTTACTGACATTGGGGGGATTTTTTCTGACACTGGGTAGGATTGTTACTGCCACTGAGGAGGATTGTTCCTGACATGGGAGGATTGTTACTGACGCTGGGGGTATTGTTACTGACATGGGGGGGATTGTTACTGACACTGGGGGATTGTTACTGACACTGGGGGGATTGTTACTGACTCTGGTGGGGCGATTGTTACTGACACTGGGGGGGATTGTTACTGACTCTGGTGGGGGGATTGTTACGGACACTGGGGGGGATTGTTACTGACACTGGGGGAGGTTATTACTGACATGGAGTGATTGTTACTGACACTGGGGGGATTGTTACTGCCACGGGGGGAATTGTTACTGACACTGGGGGGGGTTGTTACTGACACGGGGTGGATTGTTACTGACACTGGGGGGGATTGTAACTGACACGGGGGGATTGTTAATGCCGCTGGGGGTATTGTTACTGACATGGGGGGAATGTTACTGACACTGGGGGGGATTGTTACTGACTGGTGGGGCGATTGTTACTGACATGGGGGGGAATGTTACTGACACTGGGGGGGATTGTTACTGACACTGGGGGGGATTGTTACTGACACTGGGCGGGATTGTTACTGATACTGGGCGGGATTGTTACTGACACTGGGAGGGATTGTTCCTGACACTGGTGGGGATTGCTACTGACACGGGGGGATTTTTACTGACACTGGGGGGGATTGTTACTGACACTGGGGGGGGGATTGTTGCTGACACTGGGGGACGGATTGTTACTGAGACTGGGGGGGATCATTACTGATACTGGGGGGAGATTGTGACACTGGGCTGGGGAGGGGCGATTGATCCTGACACTGGGGGTGGATTATTACTGGCAGTGGGGCAGATTGTTACTGACACTGGGGGGATTGTTACTGACACTGGGGGTTGTTGTTACTGACACGGGGGGATTGTTACTGACAGTGGGCTTGGGGAGATTGTTTCTGACACTGGGCTGGTTGGGATTGTTACTGACACTGGGGGGATTTTTACTGACACTGGGGGGGATTGTTACTGACACTGGGGGGATTGTTACTGGCACTGGGTTGGAATGTTACTGACACTGGGGGGATGGCTACTGACACTGGGGGGGATTTTTACTGACACTGGGTGGGATTCTTACTGACACGGGGGGTTTGTTACTGACACTGGGGGGGATTGTTACTGACACTGGGGGGGATTGTTACTGACGCTGGGGGTATTGTTGCTGACACGGGGGGATTGTTACTGACACTGGGGGGACTTTTACTGCCACGGGGGGATTGTTACTGACACTGGGGGAGTTTGTTACTGAAGCTGGGGGTATTGTTGCTGACGCGGGGGGATTGTTACTGACACTGGAGGGACTTTTACTGCCACGGGGGGGATTGTTACTGACACTGGGGGGGGATTGTTACTGACACTGGGGGGATTGTTACAAACACTGGGGGGGATTGTTACTGACACTTGGGGGGATTGTTACTGAAACTGGGGGGATTGTTACTGACTTGGGGGGATTGTTACTGACACTGGGGTGGATTGCTACTGACACTGGGCGGGATTGTTACTGACACTGGGCGAGATTGTTACTGACACTGGGGGGGATTGTTACTGACACTGGGAGGATTTTTTCTGACACTGGGTAGGATTGTTACTGCCACTGAGGAGGATTGTTACTGACATGGGGGGATTGTTACTGACGCTGGGGGTATTGTTACTGACACGGGCGGGATTGTTCCTGACACTGGGGGGGATTGTTACTGACACTGGGGGGATTTTTTCTGACACTGGGTAGGATTGTTACTGCCACTGAGGAAGATTGTTACAGACATGGGGGGATTGTTACTGACGCTGGGGTTATTGTTACTGACACATGGGGATTGTTACTGATACTGGGGGATTGTGACTGAAACTGGGGGGGATTGTTACTGACTCTGGTGGGGCGATTGTTACTGACATTGGGGGGGATTGTTACTGACTCTGGGCGGGATTGTTACTGAAACTGGGCGGGATTGTTACTGACACTGGGAGGGATTGTTACTGACATTGGTGGGGATTGTTACTGACACGGGGGGATTTTTACTGACACTGGGGGGGATTGTTACTGACACTGGGGGGGATTGTTGCTGACACTTGGGGACGGATTGTTACTGAGACTGGGGGGGATTGTTACTGACACTGGGGGGGATTGTTTCTGACACTGGGGGGGATTGTTACTAACACTGGGGGGATTGTTACTGACACTTGGGGGGATTGTTACTGAAACTGGGGGGATTGTTACTGACTTGGGGGGATTGTTACTGACACTGGGGGGGATTGTTACTGACACTGGGGGGTTTTTACTGACACTGGGGGGGATTGTTACTGACACTGGGGGGGATTGTTTCTGACACTGGGGGGGATTGTTACTGACATGGGGGGGATTGTTACTGACATGGGGTGGATTGCTACTGACACTGGGCGGGATTGTTACTGACACTGGGCGGGATTGTTCCTGACACTGGGGGGGATTGTTACTGACATTGGGGGGATTTTTTCTGACACTGGGTAGGATTGTTACTGCCACTGAGGAGGATTGTTCCTGACATGGGAGGATTGTTACTGACGCTGGGGGTATTGTTACTGACATGGGGGGGATTGTTACTGACACTGGGGGATTGTTACTGACACTGGGGGGATTGTTACTGACTCTGGTGGGGCGATTGTTACTGACACTGGGGGGGATTGTTACTGACTCTGGTGGGGGGATTGTTACGGACACTGGGGGGGATTGTTACTGACACTGGGGGAGGTTATTACTGACATGGAGTGATTGTTACTGACACTGGGGGGATTGTTACTGCCACGGGGGGAATTGTTACTGACACTGGGGGGGGTTGTTACTGACACGGGGTGGATTGTTACTGACACTGGGGGGGATTGTAACTGACACGGGGGGATTGTTAATGCCGCTGGGGGTATTGTTACTGACATGGGGGGAATGTTACTGACACTGGGGGGGATTGTTACTGACTGGTGGGGCGATTGTTACTGACATGGGGGGGAATGTTACTGACACTGGGGGGGATTGTTACTGACACTGGGGGGGATTGTTACTGACACTGGGCGGGATTGTTACTGAAACTGGGCGGGATTGTTACTGACACTGGGAGGGATTGTTCCTGACACTGGTGGGGATTGCTACTGACACGGGGGGATTTTTACTGACACTGGGGGGGATTGTTACTGACACTGGGGGGGGGATTGTTGCTGACACTGGGGGACGGATTGTTACTGAGACTGGGGGGGATCATTACTGATACTGGGGGGAGATTGTGACACTGGGCTGGGGAGGGGCGATTGATCCTGACACTGGGGGTGGATTATTACTGGCAGTGGGGCAGATTGTTACTGACACTGGGGGGATTGTTACTGACACTGGGGGTTGTTGTTACTGACACGGGGGGATTGTTACTGACAGTGGGCTTGGGGAGATTGTTTCTGACACTGGGCTGGTTGGGATTGTTACTGACACTGGGGGGATTTTTACTGACACTGGGGGGGATTGTTACTGACACTGGGGGGATTGTTACTGGCACTGGGTTGGAATGTTACTGACACTGGGGGGATGGCTACTGACACTGGGGGGGATTTTTACTGACACTGGGTGGGATTCTTACTGACACGGGGGGTTTGTTACTGACACTGGGGGGGATTGTTACTGACACTGGGGGGGATTGTTACTGACGCTGGGGGTATTGTTGCTGACACGGGGGGATTGTTACTGACACTGGGGGGACTTTTACTGCCACGGGGGGATTGTTACTGACACTGGGGGAGTTTGTTACTGAAGCTGGGGGTATTGTTGCTGACGCGGGGGGATTGTTACTGACACTGGAGGGACTTTTACTGCCACGGGGGGGATTGTTACTGACACTGGGGGGGGATTGTTACTGACACTGGGGGGATTGTTACAAACACTGGGGGGGATTGTTACTGACACTTGGGGGGATTGTTACTGAAACTGGGGGGATTGTTACTGACTTGGGGGGATTGTTACTGACACTGGGGTGGATTGCTACTGACACTGGGTGGGATTGTTACTGACACTGGGCGAGATTGTTACTGACACTGGGGGGGATTGTTACTGACACTGGGAGGATTTTTTCTGACACTGGGTAGGATTGTTACTGCCACTGAGGAGGATTGTTACTGACATGGGGGGATTGTTACTGACGCTGGGGGTATTGTTACTGACACGGGGGGGATTGTTACTGACACTGGGGGATTGTTACTGACACTGGGGGGGATTGTTACTGACTCTGGTGGGGCGATTGTTACCGACACTGGGGGGGATTGTTACTGACTCTGGTGGGGGGATTGTTACTGACACTGGGGGGGATTGTTACGGACACTGGGGGGGATTGTTACTGACACTGGAGGCGATTGTTACTGACACTGGGGGAGATTGTTACTGACATGGAGTGATTGTTACTGACACTGGGGGGATTGTTACTGCCACGGAGTGAATTGTTACTGACACTGGGGGGGGTTGTTACTGACACGGGGTGGATTGTTACTGACACTGGGGGGGATTGTAGCTGACACGGGGGGGATTGTTAATGCCGCTGGGGGTATTGTTACTGACATGGGGGGAATGTTACTGACACTGGGGGGGATTGTTACTGACTCTGGTGGGGCGATTGTTACTGACACTGGGGTGGATTGTTACTGACTCTGGTGGGGGGATTGTTACTGACACGGGGGGGATTGTTACTGACACTGGGGGAGATTGTTACTGACATGGGGTGATTGTTACTGACACAAGGGGGGATTGTTACTGACACTGGAGGCGATTGTTACTGACACTGGGGGAGATTGTTACTGACATGGGGTGATTGTTACTGACACGGGGGGATTGTTACTGACACTGGGCGGGATTGTTACTGACATGTGGTGATTGTTACTGACACATGGGGGGATCGTTACTGACACGGGGGGATTGTTACTGACACTGGGGGGGATTGTTACTGACACTGGGGGAGATTGTTACTGACACTGGGGGGGTTTGTTAGTAACACTGGGGGGATTTTTACTGACACTGGGGGGATTGTTACTGACACTGGGGGGGATTGTTACTGACACTGGGGGGGACTGTTACTGACACGGGGGGGATTGTTACTGACACTGGGGGGGATTGTTACTGAAACTGGGGGGATTGTTACTGACGGGGGGATTGTTACTGACACTGGGGGGGATTGTTACTGATACTGGGGGGGAATGTTACTGACATGGGCGGATTGTTACTGACATGGGGGGGAATGTTACTGACACTGGGCGGGATTGTTAGTGACACTGGGGGAAATTGTCACTGACACTGGGAGGGATTGTTACTGACACTGGGGGGGATTGTTACTGACACTGGGAGGGATTTTTACTGACACTGGGGGGGATTGTTAATGACATGGGGTGATTGTTAGTGACACTGGTGGGGGGATCGTTACTGACACTGGGGGGATTGTTACTGACACTGGGGGACGGATTGTTACTGACTCTGGGGGGGATCATTACTGACACTGGGGGGAGATTGTGACACTGGGCTGGGGAGGGGGGATTGATCCTGACACTGGGGGCGGATTGTTCCTGACAATGGGGGAGATTGTTACTGACACTGGGGTGGATTGTTACTGACACTGGGGGTTGTTGTTACTGACACGGGTGGATTGTAACTGACAGTGGGCTTGGGGAGATTGTTTCTGACACTGGGCTGGGAGGGTTTGTTACTGACACCGGGGGGAATTGTTACTGACACTGGGGAGATTGTTACTGACACTGGGTTGGAATGTTACTGACACTGGGGGGGATTGTTACTGACACTGGGCGGGTTTGTTACTAACACGGGGGGGTGATGGTTACTGACACTCGGGGGATTGTTACAGACACTGGGGGGGGGATTGTAACTGACACGGGGGGGATTGTTACTGACACTGGGGGGTATTGTTACTGACACTGGGAGGGATTGTTACTGACACTGGGGGGGATTGTTACTGACACTGGGGGGGATTTTTACTGAGACTGGGGGGGATTGTTACTGACACTGGGGGGGCATTGTTGCTGACACTGGAAAACGGATTGTTACTGAGACTGGGGGGGATCGTTACTGACACTGGGGGGAGATTGTGAAACTGGGCTGGGGAGGGGCGATTGATCCTGACACTGGGGGTGGATTACTACTGGCAGTGGGGCAGATTGTTACTGACACTGGGGGGGATTGTTACTGACACTGGGGGTTGTTGTTACTGACACGGGGGGATTGTTACTGACAGTGGGCTTGGGGAGATTGTTTCTGACACTGGGCTGGTTGGGATTGTTACTGACACTGGGGGGATTTTTACTGACACTGGGGGGATTGTTACTGACACTGGGGGGGATTGTTACTGACACTGGGGGGGATTGTTACTGACACGGTGGGATTCTTACTGACACGGGGGGTTTGTTACTGACACTTGGGGGGATTGTTACTGACACTGGGGGGGATTGTTACTGACACTGGGGGAGTTTGTTACTGATGCTGGGGGTATTGTTGCTGACACGGGGGGGATTGTTACTGACACTGGGGGGACTTTTACTGCCACGCGGGGGATTGTTACTGACACTGGGGGAGATTGTTACTGACACTGGGGGAGATAGTTACTGAAGCTGCGGTGGGATTGTTACTGACACTGGGGGAGATTGTTACTGACACTGGGGGAGATAGTTACTGAAGCTGCGGTGGGATTGTTACTGACACGGGGAGGGTTGTTACTGACACTGGGGGGGATTGTTACTCACACTGGGGGGGATTGTTACTGACATGGGGCGATTGTTACTGACACTGGGGGGATTGTTACTGACACTGGAGGGATTGTTACTGACTCTGGGGGGGGATTGTTACTGAAACTGGGGGGGATTGTTACTGACACGGGGGGATTGTTACTGAAACTGGGGGGATTGTTTCTGACGGGGGGATTGTTACTGACACTGGGGGGGATTGTTACTGACACTGGGGGGGATTGTTACTGACACTGGGGAGGATTGTTACTGATACTGGGCGGGAATGTTACTGACATGGGCGGATTGTTACTGACATGGGGGGATTGTTACTGACACTGGGCGGGATTGTTACTGACACTGGGCGGGGTTGTTACTGACACTGGGGGGGATTGCTACTGACACTGGGGGGGAATGTTCCTGACACTGGGGGGGGATTGTTACTGACACGGGGGGGGGATTGTTACTGACACTGGGGGAAATTGTCACTGACACTGGGAGGGATTGTTACTGACACTGGGGGGGAATGTTACTGACACAGGGGGGGATTTTTACTGACACTGGGGGGGATTGTTAATGACATGGGGTGATTGTTAGTGACCCTGGTGGGGGGATCGTTACTGACACGGGGGGATTGTGACTGACACCGGGGGATGGATTGTTACTGACTCTGGGGGGGATCGTTACTGACACAGGGGGGAGATTGTGACACTGGGCTGGGGAGGGGGGATTGATCCTGACACTGGGGGCGGATTGTTACTGACACTGGGGGTTGTTGTTACTGACATGGGTGGATTGTTACTGACAGTGGGCTTGGGGAGATTGTTTCTGACACTGGGCTGGGAGGGTTTGTTACTGACACTGGGGGGAATTGTTACTGACACTGGGGAGATTGTTACTGACACTCGGTTGGAATGTTACTGACACTGGGGGGGATTGTTACTGACACTGGGCGGGATTGTTACTGAACCTGGGGGGGGATTGTAACTGACACGGGGGGGATCTTTACTGACACTGGGGGGAGATTGTGACACTGGGCTGGGGAGGGGGGATTGATCCTTACACTGCGGGCGGATTGTTACTGACAATGGGGGAGATTGTTACTGACACTGGGGGGGATTTTTACTGACACTGGGGGGGATTGTTACTGACACTGGGGGGGATTGTTGCTGACACTGGGGGACGGATTGTTACTGACACTGGGGGGGATCTTTACAGACACTGGGGTGAGATTGTGACACTGGGCTGGGGAGGGGCGGTTGATCCTTACACTGGGGGCGGATTGTTACTGACAGTGGGGGAGATTGTTACTGACACTGGGGGGGATTGTTACTGACACTGGGGGTTGTTGTTACTGACATGGGGGGATTGTTACTGACAGTGGGCTTGGGGAGATTGTTTCTGACACTGGGCTGGGTGGGATTGTTACTGACACTGGGGGGATTATTACTGACACTGGGGGGGATTGTTACTGACACTGGGGGGATTGTTACTGACACTGGGTTGGAATGTAACTGACACTGGGGGGATTGTTACTGACACGGGGGGGATTTTTACTGACACTGGGTGGGTTTCTTACTGACACGGGGGGGTTTGTTATGACATGGGGGGGATTGTTACTGACACTGGGGGAGATTGTTACTGACGTTGCGGGTATTGTTGCTGACACGGAGGGATTGTTACTGACACTGGGGGGATTGTTACTGCCACGGGGGGGATTGTTACTGACTCTGGGGGGGATTGTTACTGACATGGGGGGATTGTTACTGACACTGGGGGAGATTGTTACTGACACTGGGGGAGATAGTTACTGAAACTGCGGTGGGATTGTTACTGACACGGGGAGGGTGGTTCCTGACACTGGGGGGGGTGTTACTGACACTGGGGGGGATTGTTACTGACATGGGGGGATTGTTACTGACACTGGGGGGGATTGTTACTGACACTGGGGGGATTTTTACTGACTCTGGTGGGGGGACTGTTACTGCCACTGGGGGGGATTGTTACTGACACTGGGGGGATTGTTACTGACACTGGGGGGGATTGTTACTGACTCTGGTGGAGCGATTGTTACTGAAACTGGGGGGATTGTTACTGACATGCGGGGGATTGTAACTGACACTGTGGGGGATTGTTACTGACACTGGGGGGGATTGTTACTGACACTGGGGGGGATTGTTACTGACACTGGGGGGATTGTTACTGACACTGGGGGGGATTGTTACTGACACTGGCTAGGATTGTTACTGCCACTGAGGATTGTTACTGACACGGGGGGATTGTTACTGATGCTGGGGTTATTGTTACTGACACGGGGGTATTGTTACTGACACTGGGGGGATTGTTACTGCCACGGGGGGGACTCTTACTGGCACTGGGGCGGATTGTTACTGACACGAGGGGATTGTAACTGATACTGGGGGAGATTGTTACTGACACTGGGGGAGATTGTTACTGACACTGCGGTGGGATTGTTACTGACACGGGAAGGGTTGTTACTGACACTTGGGGGGGATTGTTACTGACACTGGGGGGAATTGTTACTGACACGGGGGATTGTTATTGACACTGGGGGTTATTGTTACTGACACGGGGGGATTGTAACTGACAGTGGGCTTGGGGAGATTGTTTCTGACACTGGGCTGGGTGGGATTGTTACTGACACTGTGTTGGAATGTTACTGAAACTGGGGGGGATTGTTGCTGACAGTGGGCGGGAATGTTACTGACACTTGGGGGGGATGGTTACTGACACTGGGAGGGATTGTTACTGACACTGGGGGGATTTGTTACTGACACTGGGGGGATTTTTACTGACACTGGGGGGATTGTTACTGACACTGGGGGGGATTGTTACTGGCACTGGGGGGGATTGTTACGAACACTGGGGGGGATTGTTACTGACACTTGGGAGGATTGTTACTGAAACTGGGGGGATTGTTACTGACTTGGGGGGATTGTTACTGACACTGGGGGGGATTGCTCCTGACATTGGGGGGGAATGTTACTGACACTGGGGGGGATTGTTGCTGACACTGGGGGGGATTGTTACTGACACTGGGCGGGATTGTTACTGAAACTGGGCAGGATTGTTACTGACACTGGGAGGGATTGTTACTGACACTGGTGGGGATTGTTACTGACGCAGGGGGATTTTTACTGACACTGGGGGGGATTGTTACTGACACTGGGGGGGGATTGTTGCTGACATGGGGATGGATTGTTACTGAGACTGGGGGGGATCATTACTGACACTGGGGGGAGATTGTGACACTGGGCTGGGGAGGGGCGATTGATCCTGACACTGGGGGCGGATTATTATTGGCAGCGGGGCAGATTGTTACTGACACTGGGGGGATTGTTACTGACACTGGGGGTTGTTGTTACTGACACGGGGGGATTGTTACTGACAGTGGGCTTGGGGAGATTGTTTCTGACACTGGGCTGGTTGGGATTGTTACTGACACTGGGGGGATTTTTACTGACACTGGGGGGGATTGTTACTGACACTGGGGGGAATGTTACTGATACTGGGTCGGAATGTTACTGACATTGGGGGGATGGTTACTGACACTGGGGGGGATTTTTACTGACACTGGGTGGGATTCTTACTGACACGGGGGGTTTGTTACTGACACTGGGGGGGATTGTTACTGACACTGGGGGGGACTGTTACTGACACTGGGGGAGTTTGTTACTGACGCTGGGGGTATTGTTGCTGACACGGGGGGGATTGTTACTGACACTGGGGGGACTTTTACTGCCACGGGGGGGATTGTTACTGACACTGGGGGAGTTTGTTACTGAAGCTGGGGGTATTGTTGCTGACGCGGGGGGATTGTTACTGACACTGGGGAGACTTTTACTGCCACGGGGGGGATTGTTACTGACACTGGGGGGGGATTGTTACTGACACTGTGGGGGATTGTTACTAACACTGGGGGGGATTGTTACTGACACTTGGGGGGATTGTTACTGAAACTGGGGGGATTGTTACTGACTTGGGGGGATTGTTACTGACACTGGGGGGGATCGTTACTGACACTGGGGGGATTGTTATTGACACTGGGGGGGATTGTTACTGACACTGGGGGGGATTGTTACTGACATGGGGGGGATTGTTACTGACATGGGGTGGATTGCTACTGACACTGGGCGGGATTGTTACTCACAGTGGGCGGGATTGTTCCTGACACTGGGGGGGATTGTTACTGACATTGTGGGGATTTTTTCTGACACTGGGTAGGATTGTTACTGCCACTGAGGAGGATTGTTACTGACATGGGGGGATTGTTACTGATGCTGGGGGTACTGTTACTGACACGCAGGGATTGTTACTGACACTGGGGGATTGTTACTGGCACTGGGGGGGATTGTTACTGACTCTGGTGGGGCGATTGTTACTGACACTGGGGGGGATTGTTACTGACTCTGGTGGGGGGATTGTTACTGACACTGGGGGGGATTGTTACGGGCACTGGGGGGGATCATTACTGACACTGGAGGCGATTGTTACTGACACTGGGGGAGATTGTTACTGACATGGAGTGATTGTTACTGACACTGGGGGGATTGTTTCTGCCACAGGGGGAATTGTTACTGACACTGGGGGGGGTTGTTACTGACATGGGGTGGATTGTTACTGACACTGGGGGGGATTGTAACTGACACGGGGGGATTGTTAATGCCGCTGGGGGTATTGTTACTGACATGGGGGGAATGTTACTGACACTGGGGGGGGATTGTTACTGACTCCGGTGGGGCGATTGTTACTGACATTGGGGGGGAATGTTACTGACACTGGGGGGGATTGCTCCTGACACTGGGGGGGATTGTTAATGACACTGGGCGGGATTGTTACTGGAACTGGGCGGGATTGTTACTGACACTGGGAGGGATTGTTACTGACACTGGTGGGGATTGTTACTGACACGGGGGGATTTTTACTGACACTGGGGGGGATTGTTACTGACACTGGGGGGGGGATTGTTGCTGACACTGGGGGACGGAATGTTACTGAGACTGGGGGGATTGTTACTGACACTGGGGGGGGATTGTTACTGACACTGGGGGGGATTGTTACTAACACTGGGGGGGATTGTTACTGACACTTGGGGGGATTGTTTCTGAAACTGGGGGGATTGTTACTGACTTGGGGGGATTGTTACTGACACTGGGGGGGATTGTTACTGACACTGGGGGGATTGTTACTGACACTGGGGGGGATTGTTACTGACACTGGGGGGGATTGTTACTGACATGGGGGGGATTGTTACTGACATGGGGTGGATTGCTACTGACACTGGGCGGGATTGTTACTGACACTGGGCGGGATTGTTCCTGACACTGGGGGGGATTGTTACTGACACTGGGTGCATTTTTTCTGACTCTGGATAGGATTGTTACTGCCACTGAGGAGGATTGTTACTGACATGGGGGGATTGTTACTGACGCTGGGGGTATTGTTACTGACACGGGGGGGATTGTTACTGACACTGGGGGATAGTTACTGACACTGGGGGGGATTGTTACTGACTCTGGTGGGGCGATTGTTACTGACACTGGGGGGGATTGTTACTGACTCTGGTGGGGGGAATTGTTACTGACACTGGGGGGGATTGTTACGGACACTGGGGGGGATTGTTACTGACACTGGAGGCGATTGTTACTGACACTGGGGGAGATTATTACTGACATGGAGTGATTGTTACTGACACTGGGGGGATTGTTACTGCCACGGGGGGAATTGTTACTGACACTGGGGGGGTTGTTACTGACACGGGGTGGATTGTTACTGACACTGGGGGGGATTGTAACTGACACGGGGGGGATTGTTAATGCCGCTGGGGGTATTGTTACTGACATGGGGGGAATGTTACTGACACTGGGGGGGATTGTTACTGATTCTGGTGGGGCGATTGTTACTGACATTGGGGGGGAATGTTACTGACACTGGGGGGGATTGTTACTGACACTGGGGGGGATTGTTACTGACACTGGGCGGGATTGTTACTGAAACTGGGCGGGATTGTTACTGACACTGGAAGGGATTGTTACTGACACTGGTGGGGATTGTTACTGACATGGGGGGATTTTTACTGACACTGGGGGGGATTGTTACTGACACTGGGGGGGGATTGTTGCTGACACTGGGGGACGGATTGTTACTGAGACTGGGGGGGATCATTACTGACACTGGGGGGAGATTGTGGCACTGGGCTGGGGCGGGGCGATTGATCCTGACACTGGGGGCAGATTATTACTGGCAGTGGGGCAGATTGTTACTGACACTGGGGGGATTGTTACTGACACTGGGGGTTGTTGTTACTGACACGGGGGGATTGTTGCTGACAGTGGGCTTGGGGAGATTGTTTCTGACACTGGGCTGGTTGGGATTGTTACTGACACTGGGGGGATTGTTACTGACACTGGGGGATTGTTACTGGCACTGGGTTGGAATGTTACTGACACTGGGGGGGATGGTTACTGACACTGGGGGGGATTTTTACTGACACTGGGTGGGATTCTTACTGACACGGGGGGTTTGTTACTGACACTGGGGGGGATTGTTACTGACACTGGGGGGGACTGTTACTGACACTGGGGGAGTTTGTTACTGACGCTGGGGGTATTGTTGCTGACACGGGGGGATTGTTACTGACACTGGGGGGACTTTTACTGCCACGGGGGGGATTGTTACTGACACTGGGGGAGTTTGTTACTGAAGCTGGGGGTATTGTTGCTGACGCGGGGGGATTGTTACTGACACTGGGGGGACTTTTACTGCCACGGGGGGGGATTGTTACTGACACTGGGGGGGATTGTTACTGACACTGGGGGGGATTGTTACTAACACTGGGGGGGATTGTTACTGACACTTGGGGGGATTGTTACTGAAACTGGGGGCATTTTTACTGACTTGGGGGGATTGTTACTGACACTGGGGGGGATTGTTACTGACACTGGGGGGATTGTTACTGACACTGGGGGGGATTGTTACTGACACTGGGGGGGGATTGTTACTGACATGGGGGGATTGTTACTGACATGGGGTGGATTGCTACTGACACTGGGCGGGATTGTTATTGACACTGGGCGGGATTGTTACTGACACTGGGGGGGATTGTTACTGACACTGGGGGGATTTTTTCTGACACTGGGTAGGATTGTTACTGCCACTGAGAAGGATTGTTACTGACATGGGGGGATTGTTACTGACGCTGGGGGTATTGTTCCTGACATGGGCGGATTGTTACTGACACTGGGGGGGATTGTTACTGACACTGGTGGGGCGATTGTTACTGACACTGGGGGGGATTGTTTCTGACTCTGGTGGGGGGATTGTTACTGACACTGGGGAGGATTGTTACGGACACTGGGGGGGATTGTTACTGACACTGGAGGCGATTGTTACTGACACTGGGGGAGGTTGTTACTGACATGGAGTGATTGTTACTGACACTGGGAGGATTGTTACTGCCACGGGGGGAATTGTTACTGACACAGGGGGGGGTTGTTACTGACACGGGGTGGATAGTTACTGACACTGGGGGGGATTGTAGCTGACACGGGGGGGATTGTTAATGCCGCTGGGGGTATTGTTACTGACATGGGGGGAATGTTACTGACACTGGGGGGGATTGTTACTGACACTGGGGGGGATTGTTACTGACACTGGGGGGGATTGTAGCTGACACGGGGGGGATTGTTAATGCCGCTGGGGGTATTGTTACTGACATGGGGGGAATGTTACTGACACTGGGGGGGATTGTTACTGACACTGGTGGCCGATTGTTACTGACAGTGAGGGAGATTGTTACTGACACTGGGGGGGATTGTTCCTGACACTGGGGGTTGTTGTTACTGACATGGGGGATTGTTACTGACAGTGGGCTTGCGGAGATTGTTTCTGATACTGGGCTGGGTGGGATTGTTACTGACACTGGGGGGATTGTTACTGACACTGGGGGGGATTCTAACTGACACTGGGGGGATTGTTACTGACACTGGGTTGGAATGTTACTGACAATGGGGGGGATTGTTACTGACACTGGGCGGGATTGTTACTGGCACTTGGGTGGGATGGTTACTGACACGTGGGGGGATTGTTACTGACACTGTGGGGGCATTGTAACTGAAATGGGAGGGATTGCTACTGACACTGGGGGGGATTGTTACTGACACTGGGAGGGATTGTTACTGACACGGGGGGGATTGTTACTGACACTGGGGGGGATTTTTACTGACACTGGAGGGGATTGTTACTGACTCTGGGGGGGGATTGTTACTGACACGGGGGGGATTGTTCCTGACACTGGGGGGGATTGTTACTGACACGGGGGGGACTGTTACTGAAACTGGGGGGTTTGTTACTGACATGCAGGGGATTGTTACTGACACGGGGGGATTGTTACTGACACTGGGGGGATTGTTACTGACACTGGGGGGGATTGTTACTGACACTGGGGGGGATTGTTACTGACACTGGGTAGGATTGTTACTGCCACTGAGGAGGACTGTTACTAACACGGGGGGATTGTTACTGATGCTGGGGGTATTGTTACTGACACGGGGGGGGGTTGTTACTGACACTGGGGGGATTTTTACTGACACTGGGGGGGATTGTTACTGACGCTGGGGGAATTGTTCCTGACACTGGAGGGGATTTTTACTGACACTGGGGGGGATTGTTACTGACATGGGGTGATTGTTACTGACACATGGGGGGATCATTACTTGCACTGGGGGGGACTGTTACTGACACTGGGGGACGGATTGTTACTGACACTGGGGGGGATCGTTACTAACACTGGGGGGAGATTGTGACACTGGGCTGGGGAGGGGGGATTGATCCTGACACTGCGGGCGGATTGTTACTGACAATGGGGGAGATTGTTACTGACACGGGGGGGGATTTTTACTGACACTGGAGGGGATTGTTACTGACACTGGGGGGGGATTGTTGCTGACACTGGGGCACGGATTGTTACTGACACTGGGGGGGATCTTTACAGACACTGGGGGGAGATTGTGACACTGGGCTGGGGAGGGGCGATTGTCCTTACACTGGGGGCGGATTGTTACTGACAGTGGGGGAGATTGTTACTGACAATGGGGGTTGTTGTTACTGACACGGGGGGATTGTTACTGACAGTGGGCTTGGGGAGATTGTTTCTGACACTGGGCTGGGTGGGATTGTTACTGACACTGGGGGGATTATTACTGACACTGGGGGGGAATGTTACTGACACTGGGGGGGGAATTGTTACTGACACGGGGGGGATTGTTACTGACACTGGGGGGGGATTGTTACTGACACTGGGGGGGACTGTAACTGAAACTGGGGGGTTTGTTATTGACATGCAGGGGATTGTTACTGACACGGGGGGATTGTTACTGACACTGGGGGGATTGTTACTGACACTGGGGGGGTTTGTTACTGACACTGGGGGGGATTGTTACTGACACTGGGGGGGATTGTTACTGACACTGGGTAGGATTGTTACTGCCACTGAGGAGGATTGTTACTAACACGGGGGGAATGTTACTGATGCTGGGGGTATTGTTACTGACACGGTGGGGTTGTTACTGACACTAGGGGGGTTGTTACTGACACTGGGGGGGATTGTAACTGACACTGGGGGGGATTGTTCCTGACACTGGGGGGGGGATTGTTACTGACACGGGGGGGGGATTGTTACTGACACTGGGGGGAATTGTCACTGACACTGGGAGGGATTGTAACTGACTCTGGGGAGGATGTTACTGACACTGGAGGGGATTTTTACTGACACTGGGGGGGATTGTTACTGACATGTGGTGATTGTTACTGACACATGGGGGGATCGTTACTGACACTGGGGGGGATTGTTACTGACACTGGGGGGATCGTTACTGACACTGGGGGGAGATTGTGACACTGGGCTGGGGAGGGGGGATTGATCCTGACACTGGGGGCGGATTGTTACTGACAATGGGGGAGATTGTTACTGACACTGGGGGGGATTTTTACTGACACTGGGGGGGATTGTTACTGACACTGGGGGGGGGATTGTTGCTGACACTGGGGGACGGATTGTTACTGACACTGGGGGGGATCTTTACAGACACTGGGGGGAGATTGTGACACTGGGCTGGGGAGGGGCGATTGATCCTGACACTGGGGGCAAATTGTTGCTGACAGTGGGAGAGATTGTTACTGACACTGGGGGGGATTGTTACTGACACTGGGGTTGTTGTTACTGACACGGGGTGTTTGTTACTGACAGTGGGCTTGTGGAGATTGTTTCTGACACTGGGCTGGGTGGGATTGTTACTGACACTGGGGGGATTATTACTGACACTGGGGGGGATTGTTACTGACACTGGGGGGATTGTTACTGACACTGGGTTGGAATGTAACTGAAACCGGGGGGGGTTGTTACTGACACTGGGGGGGGGATTTTTACTGATACTGGGTGGGATTCTTACTGACACGGGGGGGTTTGTTACTGACACGGGGGGGATTGTTACTGACACTGGGGGGATTGTTGCTGAAACGGGTGGATTGTTACTGACATGGGGGGATTGTTACTGACACTGGGGGGATTGTTACTGACACTGGGGGGGATTGTTACTGACACTGGGGGGATTGTTACTGACACTGGGGGAGATTGTTACTGACGCTGCGGGTATTGTTGCTGACACGGGGGGATTGTTACTGACACTGGGGGGATTATTACTGCCACGGGGGGGATTGTTACTGACGCTGGGGGGGTATGTTACTGACATGGGGGGAATGTTACTGACATTGGGGGAGATTGTTACTGACACTGGGGGAGATAGTTACTGAAACTGCGGTGGGATTGTTACTGACACGGGTAGGGTGGTTACTGACACTGGGGGGGATTGTTACTGACACTGGGGGGATTGTTACTGACACTGGGGGGGATTGTTACTGACTCTGGTGGGGCGATTGTTACTGACACTGGGGGGGATTGTAACTGACACCGGGCAGGATTGTTACTGCCACTGAGGATTGTTACTGACACGGGGGGATTGTTACTGACGCTGGCGGTATTGTTACTGACACGGGGGTATTGTTACTGACACTGGGGGGATTGTTACTGCCACGGGGGGGATTGTTACTGAAACTGGGGGGGATTGTTACTGACACTGGGGGTTGTTGTTACTGACACGGGGGGATTGTTACTGACAGTGGGCTTGGAATGTTACTGAAACTGGGGGGATTGTTACTGACAGTGGGTGGGAATGTTACTGACACTTGGGGGGGATGGTTACTGACACTGGGAGGGATTGTTACTGACACTGGGGGGGATTGTGACTGACACTGGGGAGGATTGTTACTGACGGGGGGATTGTTACTGACACTGGGGGGGATTGTTACTGAAACTGGGGGGGATTGTGACTGACACTGGGGAGGATTGTTACTGATACTGGGCGGGAATGTTACTGACATGGGCGGATTGTTACTGACATGGGGGATTGTTACTGACACTGGGCGGGATTGTTACTGACACTGGGAGGGGTTGTTACTGACACTGGGGGGGATTGCTACTGACACTGGGGGGGAATGTTCCTGACACGGGTAGGGTGGTTACTGACACTGGGGGGGATTGTTACTGACACTGGGGGGATTGTTACTGACTCTGGTGGGGGGATTGTTACTGACACTGGGGGGGATTGTTACTGACACTGGGGGGATTGTTACTGACACTGGGGGGGATTGTTACTGACTCAGGTGGGGCGATTGTTACTGACACTGGGGGGCATTGTTACTGACACTGGGCAGGATTGTTACTGCCACTGAGGATTGTTACTGACACGGGGGGATTGTTACTGACGCTGGTGGTATTGTTACTGACACGGGGGTATTGTTACTGACACTGGGGGGATTGTTACTGCCACGGGGGGGATTGTTACTGAAACTGGGGGGGATTGTTACTGACACGGGGGGAGATTGTTACTGACGCTGCGGTGGGATTGTTACTGACACGGGGAGGGTTGTTACTGACACTGGGGGGGATTGTTACTGACACGGGGAGGGTTGTTACTGACACTGGGGGGGATTGTTACTGACACTGGGGGGGATTGTTACTGACACGGGGGATTGTTACTGACACTGGGGGAAGTTGTTACTGACACGGGGGGATTGTTACTGACAGTGGGCTTGGGGAGATTGTTTCTGACACTGGGCTGGGTGGGATTGTTACTGACACTGGGGGGATTGTTACTGACACTGGGGGGATTGTTTCTGACACTGGGGGGATTGTAACTGACACTGGGGGGATTGTTACTGACACTGGGTTGGAATGTTACTGAAACTGGGGGGGATTGTTACTGACAGTGGGTGGGAATGTTACTGACACTTGGGGGGGATGTTTACTGACACTGGGAGGGATTGTTACTGACACTGGGGGGGATTGTTACTGACACTGGGAGGGGTTGTTACTGACACTGGGGGGGATTGCTACTGACACTGGGGGGGAATGTTCCTGACACTGGGGGGGGATTGTTACTGACACGGGGGGGGGTTGTTACTGACACTGGGGGAAATTGTCACTGACACTGGGAGGGATTGTTACTGACACTGGGGTGGATTGTTACTGATGCTGGGGGGGTTTTTACTGACACTGGGGGGGATTGTTAATGACATGGGGTGATTGTTAGTGACCCTGGTGGGGGGATCGTTGCTGACACTGGGGGGGATTGTTACTGACACCGGGGGATGGATTGTTACTGACTCTGGGGTGGATCGTTACTGACTCTGGGGGGAGATTGTGACACTGGGCTGGGGAGGGGGGATTGATCCTGACACTGGGGGCGGATTGTTACTGACAATGGGGGAGATTGTTACTGATACTGGGGGGGATTGTTACTGACACTGGGGGTTGTTGTTACTGACACGGGTGGATTGTTACTGACATTGGGCCGGGGGAGATTGTTTCTGACACTGGGCTGGGAGGGTTTGTTACTGACACTGGGGGGAATTGTTACTGACACTGGGCGGGATTGTTACTGACACTGGGGGGGGTGATGGTTACTGACACTGGGGGGGATTGTTACAGGCACTGGGGGGGGATTGTAACTGACACGGGGGGGATTGTTACTGACACTGGGGGGGATTGTTACTGACACTGCGAGGGATTGTTACTGACACTGGGGGGGATTGTAACTGACACTGGGGGGGATTTTTACTGACACTGGGGGGGATTGTTACTGACACTGGGGGTGATTGTTGACACTGGGGGACGGATTGTTACTGAGACTGGGGGGGATCGTTACTGACACTGGGGGGAGATTGTGACACTGGGCTGGGGAGGGGCGATTCATCCTGACACTGGGGGTGGATTATTACTGGCAGTGGGGCAGATTGTTACTGACACTGGGGGGGATTGTAACTGACACTGGGGGTTGTTGTTACTGACACGGGGGGATTGTTACTGACAGTGGGCTTGGGGAGATTGTTTCTGACACTGGGCTGTTTGGGATTGTTACTGACACTGGGGGGATTTTTACTGACACTGGGGGGGATTGTTACTGACACTGGGGGGATTGTTACTGACACTGGGTTGGAATATTACTGACACTGGGTTGGAATATTACTGACACTGGGGGGGATTGTTACTGACACTGGGGGGGATTGTTACTGACACTGGGTGGGATTCTTACTGACACGGGGGGTTTGTTACTGACACTGGGGGAGATTGTTACTGACATTGGGGGGGATTGTGACTGACACTGGGGGAGTTTGTTACTGACGCTGGGGGTATTGTTGCTGACACGGGGGGGATTGTTACTGACACTGGGGGTACTTTTACTGCCACGGGGGGGGATTGTTACTGACACTGGGGGAGATTGTTACTGACACTGGGGGAGATAGTTACTGAAACTGCGTGGGATTGTTACTGACACGGGGAGGGTTGTTACTGACACGGGGGGGATTGTTACTGACACTGGGGGGGATTGTTACTGACATGGGGGGGATTGTTACTGACACTGGGGGGAGATTGTGACACTGGGCTGGGGAGGGGGGATTGATCCTGACACTGGGGGCGGATTGTTACTGACAATGGGGGAGATTGTTACTGATACTGGGGGGATTGTTACTGACACTGGGGGTTGTTGTTACTGACACGGGTGGATTGTTACTGACATTGGGCCGGGGGGAATTGTTACTGACACTGGGCGGGATTGCTCCTGACACTGGGGGGGGGTGATGGTTACTGACACTGGGGGGGATTGTTACAGGCACTGGGGGGGATTGTAACTGACACGGGGGGGATTGTTACTGACACTGGGGGGGATTGTTACTGACACTGGGAGGGATTGTTACTGACACTGGGGGGGATTGTAACTGACACTGGGGGGGATTTTTACTGACACTGGGGGGGATTGTTACTGACACTGGGGGGGATTGTTGCTGACACTGGGGGACGGATTGTTACTGAGACTGGGGGGGATCGTTACTGACACTGGGGGGAGATTGTGACACTGGGCTGGGGAGGGGCGATTCATCCTGACACTGGGGGTGCATTATTACTGGCAGTGGGGCAGATTGTTACGGACACTGGGGGGGATTGTTACTGACACTGGGGGTTGTTGTTACTGACACGGGGGGATTGTTACTGACAGTGGGCTTGGGGAGATTGTTTCTGACACTGGGCTGGTTGGGATTGTTACTGACACTGGGGGGATTTTTACTGACACTGGGGGGGATTGTTACTGACACTGGGGGGATTGTTACTGACACTGGGTTGGAATATTACTGACACTGGGTTGGAATATTACTGACACTGGGGGGGGTTGTTACTGACACTGGGGGGGATTTTTACTGACACTGGGTGGGATTCTTACTGACACGGGGGGTTTGTTACTGACACTGGGGGAGATTGTTACTGACACTGGGGGGGATTGTGACTGACACTGGGGGAGTTTGTTACTGACGCTGGGGGTATTGTTGCTGACACGGGGGGGACTGTTACTGACACTGGGGGTACTTTTACTGCCACGGGGGGGGATTGTTACTGACACTGGGGGAGATTGTTACTGACACTGGGGGAGATAGTTACTGAAACTGCGTGGGATTGTTACTGACACGGGGAGGGTTGTTACTGACACTGGGGGGGATTGTTACTGACACTGGGGGGGATTGTTACTGACATGGGGGGATTGTTACTGACACTGGGGGGGATTGTTACTGACACTGGGGGGATTGTTACTGACTCTGGTGGGGGGGTTGTTACTGAAACTGGTGGGGATTGTTACTGACACTGGGGGGATTGTTACTGACATGGGGGGATTGTTACTGACTCTGGGGAGGATTGTTACTGACACTGGGGAGGATTGTTACTGACACGGGGGGGATTGTTACTGACATGGGCGGATTGTTACTGACATGGAGGGGATTGTTACTGACACTGGGCGGGATTATTACTGACACTGGGGCGGAATGTTACTGACTCTGGTGGGGGGATTGTTACTGACACTGGGGGGGATTGTTACTGACACTGGGGGGGATTGTTACTGACACTGTGGGAGATTGTTACTGACACTGGGTAGGATTGTTACTGCCACTGAGGAGGATTGTTACTAACACGGGGGGATTGTTACTGATGCTGGGGTTATTGTTACTGACACGGGGGGGGTTGTTACTGACACTGGGGGGGTTGTTACTGACACTAGGGGGGATTGTTACTGACACTGGGGGGGATTGTTCCTGACACTGGGGGGGGGATTGTTACTGACACGGGGGGGGATTGTTACTGACACTGGGGGGAATTGTCACTGTCACTGGGAGGGATTGTAACTGACTCTGGGGGGGATTGTTACTGACACTGGAGGGGATTTTTACTGACACTGGGGGGGATTGTTACTGACATGTGGTGATTGTTACTGACACATGGGGGTGATCGTTACTGACACTGGGGGGATTGTTACTGACACTGGGGGGGATCGTTACTGACACTGGGGGGAGATTGTGACACTGGGCTGGGGAGGGGGGATTGATCCTGACACTGGGGGCGGATTGTTACTGACAATGGGGGAGATTGTTACTGACACTGGGGGGGATTTTTACTGACACTGGGGGGGATTGTTACTGACACTGGGGGGGGATTGTTGCTGACACTGGGGGGGATTGTTACTGACACTGGGGTTGTTGTTACTGACACGGGGTGTTTGTTACTGACAGTGGGCTTGGGGAGATTGTTTCTGACACTGGGCTGGGTGGGATTGTTACTGACACTGGGGGGATTATTACTGACACTGGGGGGGATTGTTACTGACACTGGGGGGATTGTTACTGACACTGGGTTGGAATGTAACTGAAACTGGGGGGGATTGTTACTGACACTGGGGGGGGGATTTTTACTGATACTGGGTGGGATTCTTACTGACACGGGGGGGTTTGTTACTGACACGGGGGGGATTGTTACTGACACTGGGGCGATTGTTGATGAAACGGGCGGATTGTTACTGACATGGGGGGATTGTTACTGACTCTGGGGGGATTGTTACTGACACTGGGGGGGATTGTTACTGACACTGGGGGGAATTGTTACTGACACTGGGGGAGATTGTTACTGACGCTGCGGGTATTGTTGCTGACACGGGGATTGTTACTGACACTGGGGGGATTATTACTGCCACGGGGGGGATTGTTACTGACACTGGGGGGGAATGTTACTGACATGGGGGGGAATGTTACTGACATTGGGGGAGATTGTTACTGACACTGGGGGAGATAGTTACTGACGCTGCGGGTATTGTTGCTGACACGGGGGGATTGTTACTGACACTGGGGGGATTATTACTGCCACGGGGGGGATTGTTTCTGACACTGGGGGGGATTGTTACTGACACGGGGGGTTTGTTACTGACACTGGGTTGGAATATTACTGACACTGGGGGGGATTGTTACTGACACTGGGGGGGATTGTTACTGACACTGGGGGAGTTTGTTACTGACGCTGGGGGTATTGTTGCTGACACGGGGGGATTGTTACTGACACTGGGGGGACTTTTACTGCCACGGGGGGGGATTGTTACTGACACTGGGGGAGATTGTTACTGATACTGGGGGAGATAGTTACTGAAACTGCGTGGGATTCTTACTGACACGGGGAGGGTTGTTACTGACACTGGGGGGGATTGTTACTGACACTGGGCGGGATTGTTACTGACACTTGGCGGGGGATGGTTACTGGCACTGGGGGGGGATTGTTACTGACACTGTGGGGGCATTGTTACTGAAACGGGAGGGATTGTTACTGACACTGGGAGGGATTGTTACTGACACTGGGGGGATTGTTACTGACACTGGGGGGGATTTTTACTGACACTGGGTGGGATTGTTACTGACACTGGGGGGGGGATTGTTACTGACACGGGGGGGTCGTTACTGGCACTGGGGGGGATTGTTACTGAAACTGGGGGGATTGTTACTGACATGCAGGGGATTTTTACTGACACTGGGGGGGATTGTTACTGACACTGGGGGGATTGTTGCTGACACTGGGGGGGATTTATACTGACACTGGGGGGGATTGTTACTGACACTGGGGGGGGATTGTTGCTGACACTGGGGGACGGATTGTTACTGAGGCTGGGGGGGATCGTTACTGACACTGGGGGGAGATTGTGACACTGGGCTGGGGAGGGGCGATTCATCCTGACACTGGGGGTGGATTATTACTGGCAGTGGGGCAGATTGTTACTGACACTGGGGGGGATTGTTACTGACACTGGGGGTTTTGTTACTGACGCGGGGGGATTGTTACTGACAGTGGGCCTGGGGAGATTGTTTCTGACACTGGGCTGGTTGGGATTGTTACTGACACTGGGGGGATTTTTACTGACACTGGGGGGGGTTTGTTACTGACACTGGGGGGATTGTTACTGACACTGGGTTGGAATGTTCCTGACACTGGGGGGGATTGTTACTGACACTGGGGGGGATTTTTACTGACACTGGGTGGGATTCTTACTGACACGGGGGGTTTGTTACTGACACTGGGGGGGATTGTTACTGACACTGGGGGGATTGTTACTGACACGGGGGGAGTTTGGTACTGAAGCTGGGGGTATTGTTGCTGACACGGGGGGGATTGTTACTGACAATGGTGGGACTTTTACTGCCACGGGGGGGGATTGTTACTGACACTGGGGGAGATTGTTACTGACACTGGGGGAGATAGTTACTGAAACTGCGGTGGGATTGTTACTGACACGGGGAGGGTTGTTACTGACACTGGGGGGGATTGTTACTGACACGGGGGGGATTGTTACTGACATGGGGGGGATTGATACTGACACTGGGGGGGATTGTTACTGACACTGGGGGGATTGTTACTGACTCTGGTGGGGGGCTTGTTACTGAAACTGGGGGGGATTGTTACTGACACTGGGGGGATTGTTACTGAAACTGGGGGGATTGTTACTGACGGGGGGATTGTTACTGACACTGTGGGGGATTGTTACTGACACGGGGGGATTGTTACTGATACTGGGGGGGAATGTTACTGACATGGGCGGATTGTTACTGACATGGGGGGGATTGTTACTGACACTGGGCGGGATTGTTACTGACACTGGGGCGGAATGTTACTGACTCTGGTGGGGGGATTGTTACTGACACTGGGGGGGATTGTTACTGACACTGGGGGGGATTGTTACTGACACTGTGGGAGATTGTTACTGACACTGGGTAGGATTGTTACTGCCACTGAGGAGGATTGTTACTAACACGGGGGGATTGTTACTGATGCTGGGGGTATTGTTACTGACACGGGGGGGGTTGTTACTGACACTGGGGGGGTTGTTACTGACACTAGGGGGGATTGTTACTGACACTGGGGGGGATTGTTCCTGACACTGGGGGGGGGATTGTTACTGACACGGGGGGGATTGTTACTGACACTGGGGGGAATTGTCACTGACACTGGGAGGGATTGTAACTGACTCTGGGGGGGATTGTTACTGACACTGGAGGGGATTTTTAATGACACTGGGGGGGATTGTTACTGACATGTGGTGATTGTTACTGACACATGGGGGGGATCGTTACTGACACTGGGGGGGATTGTTACTGACACTGGGGGGGATCGTTACTGACACTGGGGGAGATTGTGACACTGGGCTGGGGAGGGGGGATTGATCCTGACACTGGGGGCGGATTGTTACTGACAATGGGGGAGATTGTTACTGACACTGGGGGGGATTTTTACTGACACTGGGGGGGATTGTTACTGACACTGGGGGGGGGATTGTTGCTGACACTGGGGGGATTGTTACTGACACTGGGGTTGTTGTTACTGACACGGGGTGTTGGTTACTGACAGTGGGCTTGGGAAATTGTTTCTGACACTGGGCTGGGTGGGATTGTTACTGACACTGGGGGGATTATTACTGACACTGGGGGGATTGTTACTGACACTGGGGGGATTGTTACTGACACTGGTTGGAATGTAACTGAACTGGGGGGATTGTTACTGACACTGGGGGGGATTTATACTGATACTGGTTGGGATTCTTACTGACACGGGGGGGTTTGTTACTGACACGGGGGGGATTGTTACTGACACTGGGGCGATTGTTGATGAAACGGGCGGATTGTTACTGACATGGGGGGATTGTTACTGACTCTGGGGGGATTGTTACTGACACTGGGGGGATTGTTACTGACACTGGGGGGAATTGTTACTGACACTGGGGGAGATTGTTACTGACGCTGCGGGTATTGTTGCTGACACGGGGGGATTGTTACTGACACTGGGGGGATTATTACTGCCACGGGGGGGATTGTTACTGACACTGGGGGGGAATGTTACTGACATGGGGGGGAATGTTACTGACATTGGGGGAGATTGTTACTGACACTGGGGGAGATAGTTACTGACGCTGCGGGTATTGTTGCTGACACGGGGGGATTGTTACTGACACTGGGGGAAATTGTCATTGACACTGGGAGGGATTGTTACTCACACTGGGGTGGATTGTTACTGACGCTGGGGGGGATTTTTACTGACACTGGGGGGGATTGTTAATGACATGGGGTGATTGTTAGTGACCCTGGTGGGGGATCGTTACTGACACTGGGGGGATTGTTACTGACACCGGGGGACGGATTGTTACTGACTCTGGGGGGATCGTTACTGACACTGGGGGGAGATTGTGACACTGGGCTGGGGAGGGGGGATTGATCCTGACACTGGGGGCGGATTGTTACTGACAATGGGGGAGATTGTTACTGACACTGGGTGGGATTGTTTCTGACACTGGGGTTGTTGTTAATGACACGGGTGGATTGTTACTGACATTGGGCCGGGGAGATTGTTTCTGACACTGGGCTGGGAGGGATTGTTACTGACACTGGGGGGAATTGTTACTGACACTGGGCGGGATTGTTACTGACACTGGGGGGGGGTGATGGTTACTGACACTGGGGGGATTGTTACAGGCACTGGGGGGGATTGTAACTGACACGGGGGGGATTGTTACTGACACTGGGTGGGATTGTTACTGACACTGGGAGGGATTGTTACTGACACTGGGGGTGATTGTAACTGACACTGGGGGGGATTTTTACTGACACTGGGGGGATTGTTACTGACACTGTGGGGGGTTGTTGCTGACACTGGGGGACGGATTGTTACTGAGACTGGCGGGGATCGTTACTGACACTGGGGGGAGATTGTGACACTGGGCTGGGGAGGGGCGATTCATCCTGACACTGGGGGTGGATTATTACTGGCAGTGGGGCAGATTGTTACTGACACTGGGGGGGATTGTTACTGACACTGGGGGTTGTTGTTACTGACACGGGGGGATTGTTACTGACAGTGGGCTTGGGGAGATTGTTTCTGACACTGGGCTGGTTGGGATTGTTACTGACACTGGGGGATTTTTACTGACACTGGGGGGATTGTTACTGACACGGGGGATTGTTACTGACACTGGGTTGGAATATTACTGACACTGGGGGGATTGTTACTGACACTGGGGGGGATTGTTACTGACACTGGGGGAGTTTGTTACTGACGCTGGGGTATTGTTGCTGACACGGGGGGATTGTTACTGACACTGGGGGGACTTTTACTGCCACGGGGGGGGATTGTTACTGACACTGGGGAGATTGTTACTGATACTGGGGAGATAGTTACTGAAACTGCGTGGGATTGTTACTGACACGGGGAGGGTTGTTACTGACACTGGGCGGGATTGTTACTGACACTTGGCGGGGGATGGTTACTGGCACTGGGGGGGGATTGTTACTGACACTGTGGGGGCATTGTAACTGAAACGGGAGGGATTGTTACTGACACTGGGAGGGATTGTTACTGACACTGGGGGGATTGTTACTGAAACTGGGGGGATTGTTACTGACATGCAGGGGATTTTTACTGACACTGGGGGGGATTGTTACTGACACTGGGGGGATTGTTACTGACACTGGGGGGGATTGTTACTGACACTGGGGAGGATTGTTCCTGACACTGGGGGGGATTGTTACTGACACTGGGTAGGATTGTTACTGCCACTGAGGAGGAATGTTACTAACACGGGGGGATTGTTACTGACGCTGTGGGTATTGTTACTGACACGGGGGGGGATTGTTACTGACACTGGGGGGATTGTTAGTGACACTGGGGGGATTGTTACTGACACTGGGGGGGATTGTTCCTGACACTGGGGGGAGATTGTGACACTGGGCTGGGGAGGGGGGATTGATCCTGACACTGGGGGCGGATTGTTACTGACAATGGGGGAGATTGTTATTGACACTGGGGGGGATTGTAACTGACACTGGGGTTGTTGTTACTGACACGGGTGGATTGTTACTGACAGTGGGCTTCGGGAGATTCTTTCTGACACTGGGCTGGGTGGGCTTGTTACTGACACTGGGGGGATTGTTACTGACATGGGGGGATGGTTACTGACACTGGGGGGATTGTTACTGACACTGGGTTGGAATGTTACTGACACTGGGGGGGATTGTTACAGACACTGGGCTGGATTGTTACTGACACTGGGGGGGGTGTTGGTTACTGACACTGGGGGATTGTTACAGACACTGGGGGGGATAGTAACTGACACGGGGGGGATTGTTACTGACTCTGGGGGGGATTGTTACTGACACTGGGAGGGATTGTTACTGACACTGGGGGGGATTGTTGCTGACACTGGGGGGGATTTATACTGACACTGGGGGGGATTGTTACCGACACTGGGGGGGGATTGTTGCTGACACTGGGGGACGGATTGTTACTGAGGCTGGGGGGGATCGTTACTGACACTGGGGGGAGATTGTGACACTGGGCTGGGGAGGGGCGATTGATCCTGACACTGGGGGTGGATTATTACTGGCAGTGGGGCAGATTGTTACTGACACTGGGGGGGATTGTTACTGACACTGGGGGTTTTGTTACTGATGCGGGGGGATTGTTACTGACAGTGGGCCTGGGGAGATTGTTTCTGACACTGGCTGGTTGGGATTGTTACTGACACTGGGGGGATTTTTACTGACACTGGGGGGGGTTTGTTACTGACACTGGGGGGATTGTTACTGACACTGGGTTGGAATGTTCCTGACACTGGGGGGGATTGTTACTGACACTGGGGGGGATTTTTACTGACACTGGGTGGGATTCTTACTGACACGGGGGGTTTGTTACTGACACTGGGGGGGATTGTTACTGACACTGGGGGGGATTGTTACTGACACTGGGGGAGTTTGGTACTGAAGCTGGGGGTATTGTTGCTGACATGGGGGGGATTGTTACTGACAATGGTGGGACTTTTACTGCCACGGGGGGGGATTGTTACTGACACTGGGGGAGATTGTTACTGACACTGGGGGAGATAGTTACTGAAACTGCGGTGGGATTGTTACTGACACGGGGAGGGTTGTTACTGACATGGGGGGGATTAATACTGACACTGGGGGGGATTGTTACTGACACTGGGGGGATTGTTACTGACTCTGGTGGGGGGCTTGTTACTGAAACTGGGGGGGATTGTTACTGACACCGGGGGACGGATTGTTACTGACTCTGGGGGGGATCGTTACTGACACTGGGGGGAGATTGTGACACTGGGCTGGGGAGGGGGGATTGATCCTGACACTGGGGGCGGATTGTTACTGACAATGGGGGAGATTGTTACTGACACTGGGTGGGATTGTTTCTGACACTGGGGGTTGTTGTTAATGACACGGGTGGATTGTTACTGACATTGGGCCGGGGGAGATTGTTTCTGACACTGGGCTGGGAGGGATTGTTACTGACACTGGGGGGAATTGTTACTGACACTGGGCGGGATTGTTACTGACACTGGGGGGGGGTGATGGTTACTGACACTGGGGGGGATTGTTACAGGCACTGGGGGGGGATTGTAACTGACACGGGGGGGATTGTTACTGACACTGGGTGGGATTGTTACTGACACTGGGAGGGATTGTTACTGACACTGGGGGGGATTGTAACTGACACTGGGGGGGATTTTTACTGACACTGGGGGGGATTGTTACTGACACTGTGGGGGGGTTGTTGCTGACACTGGGGGACGGATTGTTACTGACACTGGGGGGGATTGTTACTGACACTGGGGGAGTTTGGTACTGAAGCTGGGGGTATTGTTGCTGACACGGGGGGGATTGTTACTGACAATGGTGGGACTTTTACTGCCACGGGGGGGGATTGTTACTGACACTGGGGGAGATTGTTACTGACACTGGGGGAGATAGTTACTGAAACTGCGGTGGGATTGTTACTGACACGGGGAGGGTTGTTACTGACACTGGGGGGGATTGTTACTGACACGGGGGGGATTGTTACTGACATGGGGGGGATTGATACTGACACTGGGGGGGATTGTTACTGACACTGGGGGGATTGTTACTGACTCTGGTGGGGGGCTTGTTACTGAAACTGGGGGGGATTGTTACTGACACTGGGGGGATTGTTACTGAAACTGGGGGGATTGTTACTGACGGGGGGATTGTTACTGACACTGTGGGGGATTGTTACTGACACGGGGGGATTGTTACTGATACTGGGGGGGAATGTTACTGACATGGGCGGATTGTTACTGACATGGGGGGGATTGTTACTGACACTGGGCGGGATTGTTACTGACACTGGGGCGGAATGTTACTGACTCTGGTGGGGGGATTGTTACTGACACTGGGGGGGATTGTTACTGACACTGGGGGGATTGTTACTGACACTGTGGGAGATTGTTACTGACACTGGGTAGGATTGTTACTGCCACTGAGGAGGATTGTTACTAACACGGGGGATTGTTACTGATGCTGGGGGTATTGTTACTGACACGGGGGGGTTGTTACTGACACTGGGGGGGTTGTTACTGACACTAGGGGGGATTGTTACTGACACTGGGGGGGATTGTTCCTGACACTGGGGGGGGGATTGTTACTGACACGGGGGGGATTGTTACTGACACTGGGGGAATTGTCACTGACACTGGGAGGGATTGTAACTGACTCTGGGGGGGATTGTTACTGACACTGGAGGGGATTTTTAATGACACTGGGGGGGATTGTTACTGACATGTGGTGATTGTTACTGACACATGGGGGGGATCGTTACTGACACTGGGGGGGATTGTTACTGACACTGGGGGGGATCGTTACTGACACTGGGGGGAGATTGTGACACTGGGCTGGGGAGGGGGGATTGATCCTGACACTGGGGGCGGATTGTTACTGACAATGGGGGAGATTGTTACTGACACTGGGGGGGATTTTTACTGACACTGGGGGGGATTGTTACTGACACTGGGGGGGGGATTGTTGCTGACACTGGGGGGGATTGTTACTGACACTGGGGTTGTTGTTACTGACACGGGGTGTTGGTTACTGACAGTGGGCTTGGGAAATTGTTTCTGACACTGGGCTGGGTGGGATTGTTACTGACACTGGGGGGATTATTACTGACACTGGGGGGGATTGTTACTGACACTGGGGGGATTGTTACTGACACTGGGTTGGAATGTAACTGAAACTGGGGGGATTGTTACTGACACTGGGGGGGATTTATACTGATACTGGTTGGGATTCTTACTGACACGGGGGGGTTTGTTACTGACACGGGGGGGATTGTTACTGACACTGGGGCGATTGTTGATGAAACGGGCGGATTGTTACTGACATGGGGGGATTGTTACTGACTCTGGGGGGATTGTTACTGACACTGGGGGGGATTGTTACTGACACTGGGGGGAATTGTTACTGACACTGGGGAGATTGTTACTGACGCTGCGGGTATTGTTGCTGACACGGGGGGATTGTTACTGACACTGGGGGGATTATTACTGCCACGGGGGGGATTGTTACTGACACTGGGGGGGAATGTTACTGACATGGGGGGGAATGTTACTGACATTGTGGGTGATTGTTACTGACACTGGGGGAGATAGTTACTGACGCTGCGGGTATTGTTGCTGACACGGGGGGATTGTTACTGACACTGGGGGAAATTGTCATTGACACTGGGAGGGATTGTTACTCACACTGGGGTGGATTGTTACTGACGCTGGGGGGGATTTTTACTGACACTGGGGGGGATTGTTAATGACATGGGGTGATTGTTAGTGACCCTGGTGGGGGGATCGTTACTGACACTGGGGGGGATTGTTACTGACACCGGGGGACGGATTGTTACTGACTCTGGGGGGGATCGTTACTGACACTGGGGGGAGATTGTGACACTGGGCTGGGGAGGGGGGATTGATCCTGACACTGGGGGCGGATTGTTACTGACAATGGGGGAGATTGTTACTGACACTGGGTGGGATTGTTTCTGACACTGGGGGTTGTTGTTAATGACACGGGTGGATTGTTACTGACATTGGGCCGGGGGAGATTGTTTCTGACACTGGGCTGGGAGGGATTGT
Organism: Somniosus microcephalus; assembly: GCF_052327205.1. Lineage (NCBI taxonomy): Eukaryota > Metazoa > Chordata > Chondrichthyes > Squaliformes > Somniosidae > Somniosus > Somniosus microcephalus. The sequence goes on from NW_028226444.1 coordinate 37,960, forward strand.
TACTGACACTGGGGGGAATTGTTACTGACACTGGGCGGATTGTTACTGACACTGGGGGGGGGTGATGGTTACTGACACTGGGGGGATTGTTACAGGCACTGGGGGGGGATTGTAACTGACACGGGGGGGATTGTTACTGACACTGGGTGGGATTGTTACTGACACTGGGAGGGATTGTTACTGACACTGGGGGTGATTGTAACTGACACTGGGGGGGATTTTTACTGACACTGGGGGGGATTGTTACTGACACTGTGGGGGGGTTGTTGCTGACACTGGGGGACGGATTGTTACTGAGACTGGCGGGGATCGTTACTGACACTGGGGGGAGATTGTGACACTGGGCTGGGGAGGGGCGATTCATCCTGACACTGGGGGTGGATTATTACTGGCAGTGGGGCAGATTGTTACTGACACTGGGGGGGATTGTTACTGACACTGGGGGTTGTTGTTACTGACACGGGGGGATTGTTACTGACAGTGGGCTTGGGGAGATTGTTTCTGACACTGGGCTGGTTGGGATTGTTACTGACACTGGGGGATTTTTACTGACACTGGGGGGATTGTTACTGACACGGGGGATTGTTACTGACACTGGGTTGGAATATTACTGACACTGGGGGGGATTGTTACTGACACTGGGGGGGATTGTTACTGACACTGGGGGAGTTTGTTACTGACGCTGGGGGTATTGTTGCTGACACGGGGGGATTGTTACTGACACTGGGGGGACTTTTACTGCCACGGGGGGGATTGTTACTGACACTGGGGGAGATTGTTACTGATACTGGGGGAGATAGTTACTGAAACTGCGTGGGATTGTTACTGACACGGGGAGGGTTGTTACTGACACTGGGCGGGATTGTTACTGACACTTGGCGGGGGATGGTTACTGGCACTGGGGGGGGATTGTTACTGACACTGTGGGGGCATTGTAACTGAAACGGGAGGGATTGTTACTGACACTGGGAGGGATTGTTACTGACACTGGGGGGATTGTTACTGAAACTGGGGGGATTGTTACTGACATGCAGGGGATTTTTACTGACACTGGGGGGGATTGTTACTGACACTGGGGGGATTGTTACTGACACTGGGGGGATTGTTACTGACACTGGGGAGGATTGTTCCTGACACTGGGGGGGATTGTTACTGACACTGGGTAGGATTGTTACTGCCACTGAGGAGGAATGTTACTAACACGGGGGGATTGTTACTGACGCTGTGGGTATTGTTACTGACACGGGGGGGGATTGTTACTGACACTGGGGGATTGTTAGTGACACTGGGGGGGATTGTTACTGACACTGGGGGGGATTGTTCCTGACACTGGGGGGAGATTGTGACACTGGGCTGGGGAGGGGGGATTGATCCTGACACTGGGGGCGGATTGTTACTGACAATGGGGGAGATTGTTATTGACACTGGGGGGGATTGTAACTGACACTGGGGGTTGTTGTTACTGACACGGGTGGATTGTTACTGACAGTGGGCTTCGGGAGATTCTTTCTGACACTGGGCTGGGTGGGCTTGTTACTGACACTGGGGGGATTGTTACTGACATGGGGGATGGTTACTGACACTGGGGGATTGTTACTGACACTGGGTTGGAATGTTACTGACACTGGGGGGGATTGTTACAGACACTGGGCTGGATTGTTACTGACACTGGGGGGGGTGTTGGTTACTGACACTGGGGGGATTGTTACAGACACTGGGGGGGATAGTAACTGACACGGGGGGGATTGTTACTGACTCTGGGGGGGATTGTTACTGACACTGGGAGGGATTGTTACTGACACTGGGGGGATTGTTGCTGACACTGGGGGGATTTATACTGACACTGGGGGGGATTGTTACCGACACTGGGGGGGGATTGTTGCTGACACTGGGGGACGGATTGTTACTGAGGCTGGGGGGATCGTTACTGACACTGGGGGGAGATTGTGACACTGGGCTGGGGAGGGGCGATTGATCCTGACACTGGGGTGGATTATTACTGGCAGTGGGGCAGATTGTTACTGACACTGGGGGGGATTGTTACTGACACTGGGGGTTTTGTTACTGATGCGGGGGGATTGTTACTGACAGTGGGCCTGGGGAGATTGTTTCTGACACTGGGCTGGTTGGGATTGTTACTGACACTGGGGGGATTTTTACTGACACTGGGGGGGTTTGTTACTGACACTGGGGGATTGTTACTGACACTGGGTTGGAATGTTCCTGACACTGGGGGGGATTGTTACTGACACTGGGGGGATTTTTACTGACACTGG
>NW_028226445.1:0-40232 GCF_052327205.1 Somniosus microcephalus
CAATGCATCTACTATTTCTAGGGCCACTTCCTTAAGTACCCTAGGATGTAGATTATCAGGCCCTGGGGATTTATCGGCCTTCAATCCCATCAATTTCCCTAACACCATTTCCCTACAAATACTGATTTCTTTCAGTTCCTCCCTTTCATCAGACCCTATGTTCCCCAACATTTCTGGGAGGTTATTTGTGTCCTCCTTTGTGAAGATAGAACCAAAATATGTAGTTAATTGGTCTGCCATTTCTTTGTTCCCCATTATAAATTCCCCTGATTCTGACTGCAAGGGACCCACGCTTGACTTCACCAATCTTCTTCTCTTCACATAGCTATAAAAGCTTTTACAGTCAGTTTTTATGTTCCCTGCAAGCTTACTCTCATATTCTATTTTCCCTTTCTTAATTAATCCCTTTGTCCTCCTTTGCTGAATCCTAAACTGCTCCCAATCCTCTGGATTACTGCTTTTTCTGGCCAATTTATATGTCCTCTCCTTGGATCTTATGCTATCCCTAATTTCCCTCGTTAGCCACGGTTGAGTCACCTTTTTTGTTTTATTTTTATGCCAAACTGTGATGAACAAATTCTGTTGTTCATCCATGCGGTCTTTGAATGTTTGCCATTGCCTATCCACCGTCAACCCTTTGAGTGACATTCCCCAATCAATCCTACCCAACTCGCGCCTCAGACCATCGTAGTTTCCTTTATTTAAATTCAGGACCCTAGTCTCTGAGTCAACAACTTCATTCTCCATCTTAATGAAGAATTCGATCATATTATGATCGCTCCGACCCAAGGGGCCTCGTACAAGATTGCTAATTAATCCTTTCTCGTTACATAATACCCAGTCTAAGATTGGTTGGTTCCTCGACATATTGGTCCAGGAATCCAATCCCGTAAACACTCCAGGAATTCCTCCTCCACACATCTCAATGTGTGTGTGAGGGGGGAGAAATATAAAGCCCCCAGCCACTATGTTTTATAGAAACCTTATATGCACATAGAAAAATAGGAGCAGTAGGCCATTCGGCCCTTCAAGCCTGCTCCGCCATTCAATATGATCATGGCTCATCCTCTATCTCAATACCCCTTGATGCCTTTTGTACCTCCTTCTTAAATATATTCAGTGACTTGGTCTCCACAGCCTTCTGTGGTAGAGAATTCTACAGGTTTACCACCCTCTGAATGAAGAAATTTCTCCTCCTCCTCAGTCCTAAATGTCCTACCCCATACCCAGAGATTGTGACCCCTCGTTCTAGACCCCCCAGCCAGGGGAAACATCCTCCCTGCATCCAGTCTGTCTAGCCCTGTCAGAATTTTATACTTTTCAATGAGATCCCCTCTCATTATTCTAAACCATCGCTTAAAATATACTCAATTAATTAAATACTATAAACTGTATTTTAGCAATAGCTAAAGTATTACATCTATCATTGCATTTTATTGACTGTTAAAAAATCACTTTTCAAAATTCCATCACCATCTGCTCTACTCACAAAATTCATTTTTCAGACAGGCGAATGGCAGAGAACTGACTATAATGTCAACATTAATGAGGAAGAACTATTTTATCTTGCAGTAATTATTTGCCACAGTCCTAGTTTTTCCTCAATCTGACACTCAGGTAAACTTTTTAAAAAGGCAGCAGCATCTGTTGAAATAGCCTACCTCTGCAGGGTGACCTTCAATAACACACTGACAGATCTGCTCTAGTTTCTTCTGGTCTTGGATCAGTCCCAATTCTTTTTGTTCAACTATCTGGGCTGCAGTTTTTCCTTCTCCCTTCCACAGTTCAACAAATACCTACCAATCCAATTCAAAACCAGAGAAAAATACATTAATTCACTTCTATAGGTGATTGGAGCAGTAAACAGTTCTGTAAAAGTACAATTTACAGAATTAGCTAATCATGTTAATCAAATAAATGAATTATGTAATTCTTTATATTATGATTTTTAGAATTGGTATCACCACATAAATCCCTCATTACTATGACAGCGCTAATATAGTTTATACTGCATATATTTCTTAACGTCATTGAATGCTGTAGTAAAAGGGTCTCCTCACAGCTCAGCATCTTTATCCAGTCAATAGTTGAGCCATACAGAACAAGATCATACTAGGTTTCGATACCCCATTTGGGCTATTAGTTTATATCAGATGAGGGGACAATAGGGGGCTATAAGTGTCCTCAGCACTCTTAGGTAAAGGAAGGGAAGAATTAACCTGGGTACCCATTCCTACAAGGGGCACATAATGGAAGAAAAGGATTGGTCTTGGCTCTGATGCCCATCACGGCTGAATAGACTGCCGATACTTTCAAAACTGACACAAATGCACTTGAGTGAAGAACTGGAGGATGTCTGGCACCCAATGAACCATATCCAGCAAGGAGTCAACACCTTGAGGAGGAGGAGGAGGGGACAGAGGAAACTGCAGGGAAAAAAATACTGCAATACAAGGATGACCTAGTCCCATCTCTTGGGTTATTAAAATAGTGGATTCCCCATTTGAATCAAAATCTATCAGAAAACCAGTGAAAATGTTTTTAGTAATATTGAGAAAATCAGTAATAGATTTTATTTTAATAACAAAAAGGTGCTATAAGCCTTTGTGCATGGTTACTTCATGCAAAAAAAATTGGAAATTTTTCAGCAGAAATGAGTGTTTACTCACCTGTTTTGCTGCAGATGAAGATATAAATCCTTTTTCCATGAGGTTAAGCAGCTCTGACAAAGCAGAGGGCCTAATGGAGCTGAAAAGAGCATGTGCAGAAATTAAATGTTATAAGTAAACTGTAAATTAAAAAATCTATCAACACCATTTAAGAAAGCAAACTTTGTATAATTTTACACAATCAAAATAGCAAGAAAAAGTGTAAAAAGGAGAGATTCGGCAATGCTATATTAAGATCACATTTCTTGGTCAAACCTGTCCTTTTAAAAATTAAACTATACTCAAATCTACAAAACGAATCTGTGAGGACAGCAGTGCCCAGCTGAATAGCCTGCTAACACTCACACATGAATACAGCCAGTTGGACAAGTTACCAAATAGCTGCCACCATCCCTGAAACTGAACCCCAGAGTGGCGGCGGACCTGTGAGAAGCAAGGCGGCGGAGGCGGTGATAAAAGCAGCGGTGAGGCTCAGGTAGGCCTCAGAGCGGCGGCAGACCTGTGAGGAGCGAGGTGGTGATAAAAGCAGCGGCGAGGCTCAGGTAGGTCTCAGAGCGGCGGCAGACCTGTGAGGAGCGAGGCGGCGGAGGCGGTGATAAAAGCAGCGGCGAGGTTCAGGTAGGCCTCGGAGCGGCGGCAGACCTGTGAGGAGCGAGGTGGCGGAGGCGGTGATAAAAGCAGCGGCGAGGCTCAGGTAGGCTTACCAATCTCCAGTCTCCGAGCTCAGAGGGAGGGAGAGAAGTAAAATGTAATCGAAGTGTGACGTCACCAGAAAGCATGTAAGTGATTGGTTGGTGAGTATTTCTCTCTTTTTCCAAACTTAAACTCTGTGGTTTATAGTTTCTATAAGCTCTCTGTGGTGTAGCGGGGACTGTTGGTAAACCAGGGCCCTTAAGTATATAATTTAACTGTAGTGTAATTGGTGGGATTGATTTGATTTAATTTAATTTGAATTAATTAAAGGGTAAGTCATGGCAGGAGAGCTCAGCCCTGTGGTATGCTCCTCCTGCACTATGTGGGAATTCAGGGACACTTCCTGTGTCCCTGACGACCATGTGTGCAGGAAGTGTATCCAGCTGCAGCTACTGGCAGACTGCATTGTGGCGCTGGAGCTGCGATTGGATACATACTGGACCATTCGCGATGCTGAGGACGTCGTGGATATCACGTTTAATCAGTTGGTCACACCGCAGGTAAAGGTTGCACAGGCAGAAAGGGAATGGGTGACCAACAGGCAGAGTAGTAGGCGCAGGCAGGTAGTGCAGGAGTCCCATGTGGACATCCCCCTCTCAAACAGATATACCACTTTGAATACTGTTGGGGGGGATGGCTTATCAGGGGAAAGCAGCAGCAGCCAACTTTCTGGCACCAGGGGTGGTTCTGCTGCACAGGACGGGAGGAAAAAGAGGGGTAGAGCTATAGTAATAGGGAATTCTATTGTAAGGGGAATAGATAGGTGTTTCTGCGGCCGCAAACGAGACTCCAGGATGGTGTGTTGCCTCCCTGGTGCAAAGGTCAAGGATGTCTCAGAGCGGCTGCAGAACATTTTGGAAGGGGAGGGTGAACAGCCAGTTGTCGTGGTGCATATAGGTACCAACGATATAGGTAAAAAAACAGGATGAGGTCCTAAAAGCTGAATATAGGGAGTTGGAGGTAAAATTAAAAAATAGGACCTCAAAGGTAGTAATCTCAGGATTGCTACCAGTGCCACGTGCTAGTCAGAGTAGAAATAGAAGGATATTTCAGATGAATACGTGGCTAGAGGAATGGTGCAAGGGGGAGGGATTCAAATTCCTGGGACATTGGAACCGGTTCTGGGGGAGGTGGGACCAGTACAAACCGGACGGTTTGCACCTGGGTAGGGCCGGGACCGATGTCCTAGGGGGAGTGTTTGCTAGTGCTCTGGGGGAGGGTTTAAACTAAAATGGCAGGGGGTTGGGAACCTGAGCAGGGAGACAGAGGAAAGGGAAACAAGGATAAAAGCAAAAGATAGGAAGGAGAAAAATAAAAGTGGCAGTCAGAGAAATCAATGGTTTAAATCAAACATGGCCACAGTAAATAATAATTCGAAAAGGTCCAAGAGCGTTAAAAAAACAAGCCTGAAGGCTTTGTGTCTTAATGCGAGGAGCATTCGTAATAAGGTGGATGAATTAGCTGCGCAAATAGAGGTAAACGAATATGATATGATTGGGATTACGGGAACATGGCTCCAGGGTGGCCAAGGCTGGGGTATTCAATATTCAGGAAAGACAGGCAAAAAGGAAAAGGAGGTGGGGTAGCATTACTGGTTAAAGAGGGGATTAACACAATTGTAAGGAAGGATATCAGCTCTGATGATGTGGAATCTGTGTGGGTAGAACTGAGAAATACCAAGGGGCAGAAAACGTTAGTGGGAGTGGTATATAGACCTCCAAACAGTAAGGCGGAGGTTGGGGATGGCATTAAAAGAGAAATAAGAGAAGCATGCAATAAGGGCACAGCAGTTATCATGGGTGACTTTAATCTACATATATAGATTGGGCTAACCAAATTAGTAACAATACTGTGGAGGAGGAATTCCTGGAGTGTATACGGGATGGTTTGCTGGACCAATATGTCGAGGAACCAACGAGAGATCAGGCCATCTTAGACTGGGTATTATGTAATGAGAAAGGATTAATTAGCAATCTTGTTGTACGAGGCCCCTTGGGTCGGAGCGATCATAATATGATCGAATTCTTCATTAAGATGGAGTGAAGTAGTTGACTCAGAGACTAGGGTCCTGAATTTAAATAAAGGAAACTATGATGGTATGAGGCGCGAGTTGGGTAGGATTGATTGGGGAATGTCATTCAAAGGGTTGACGGTGGATAGGCAATGGCAAACATTCAAAGACCACATGGATGAACTATAGAATTTGATCATCCCAGTTTGGCATAAAAATAAAACAAAAAAGGTGACTCAACTGTGGCTAACAAGGGAAATTAGGTATAGCATAAGATCCAAGGAGAAGACATATAAATTGGCCAGAAAAAGCAGTAAACCTGAGGATTGGGAGCAGTTTAGGATTCAACAGAGGACAAAGGGATTAATTATGAAAGGGAAAATAGAGTATGAGAGTAAGCTTGCAGGGAACATAAAAACTGACTGTAAAAGCGTTTATAGATATGTGAAGAGAAAAAGATTGGTGAAGTCAAGCGTAGGTCCCTTGCAGTCAGAATCAGGGGAATTTATAATGGGGAACAAAGAAATGGCGGACCAATTAAATACATATTTTGGTTCTGTCTTCACAAAGGAGGACACAAATAACCTCCCAGAGATATCGGGGAACATAGGGTCTGATGAAAGGAACTGAAAGAAATCAGTATTTGTAGGGAAATGGTGTTAGGGAAATTGACGGGATTGAAGGCCGATAAATCCCCTGGGCCTGATAATCTACATCCTAGGGTACTTAAGGAAGTGGTCCTAGAAATAGTAGATGCATTGTTGGTCATCTTCCAACATTCGATAGAATCTGGAACAGTACCCATGGATTGGAGGGTAGCTAATGTTACCCCACTATTCAAAAAAGGTGGTAGAGAGAAAACGGGGAATTACAGACCGGTAAGCCTGACATCGGTAGTGGGGAAAATGCTAGAGTCCATTATAAAAGATGTAATAGCAGAGCACTTGGAAAACAGTGACAGGATTGTACAAAGTCAACATGGATTTACAAAAGGTAAATCGTGCTTGACTAATCTACTGGAATTTTTTGAGGATGTAACTGGTAAAATAGATAAGGGAGAACCAGTGGATGTGGTGTATTTGGACTTTCAAAAGGCTTTCGATAAGGTCCCGCATAAGGGACTAGCGTGTAAAGTTAAGGCACATGGGATTGGGGGCAAGGTATTGACTTGGATAGAGAACTGGTTGGCAGACAGAAAGCAAAGAGTTGGAATAAATGGGTCTTTTTCCGAGTGGCAGGCAGTGACTAGTGGGGTACCGCGGGGATCGGTCCTTGGACCCCAGCTATTCACAATATATATTAATGATCTAGACGAGGGTACTAGATGTAATATCTCCAAGTTTGCAGACGACATAAAGCTGGGTGGGCGTGTGTGCTGGGAGGAGGATGCCGAGAAACTCCAGTATGATTTGGACAAGTTGGATGATTGGGCAGAAGCATGGCAGATGCAATATAACGTGGATAAATGCGAGGTTATCTACTTTGGTGTCAAAAACAGGAAGGCAGATTATTATCTGAATGGCAATAGATTGGGAGAAGGGAAAGTGCAACGAGACCTGGGTGTCCTTGTGCACCAGTCGCTGAAGGTAAGCATGCAGGTGCAGCAGGTGGTTAAGAAGGCAAATGGTATGTTGGCCTTCGTAGCGAGAGGGTTTGAGTACAGGAACAAGGATGTTTTGCTGCAGTTGTACAGGGCCTTGGTGAGACCACATTTTGAGTACTGTGTGCAGTTTTGGTCGCCTTATCTGAGGAAGGATGTTCTTGCCATGGAGGGAGTGCCGCGAAGATTCAGCAGGCTGATACCTGGGATGGCAGGAATGACGTATGAGGAGAGATTGGGTCGATTGGGCTTCTACTCGCTGGAGTTTAGAAGAATGAGAGGGGATCTCATTGAAACTTATAAAATTCTATCAGGACTAGACAGACTAGATGCAGGAAGGATGTTCCCAATGGTCGGGGAGTCCAGAACCAAGGGTCACAGTCTAAGGATAAGGGGTAAGCCATTTAGGACAGAGATGAGGAGGAATTTCTTCACCCAGAGAGTGGTGAACCTGTGGAATTCTCTACCACAGAAGGCAGTAAAGGCCAATTCATTAAATATATTCAAGAAGGAGTTGGATATATTTCTTAAGGCTAAAGGGATCAAGCGATATGGGGAGAAAGCAGGGACAGGGTCCTAAATTTGGATGATCAGCCATGATCTCACTGAATGGCGGAGCAGGCTTGAGGGGCCGAATGGCCTACTCCTGCTCCTATCTTCTATGTTTCTATGCAGAGTCAGCAGCTACAGGAAAGTTGGGGAGAAATTAGACAATAAAATAAATTACACCATCATAGGAACATGGGTAGGCTATTCAGCCCCTTGAACCTGTTCCGCCATTCAATTAGGTCATGGCTGATCTATATCTTAACTCCAACTCTAATCTGTGCTGCACCCCTCCAAGGCCAATATATCCTTCCTGAGGTGCAATGCCAGTGAAGGATGAACTGAATGCAGTACTCCAGATGAGGTCTAACCAGAGTTCTGTATAGCTGTAACATAACTTCCACCACCTTGTATAACAGCCCTCTCAATAGAGGCCGACATTCCATTAGCCTTTTAAATTATTTTTTGTACCTGTCACTAGCTTTTAGTGATTTCTGTACTTTGCCCCTTAAATATCTCTGCTCATCCATAGTTTCTAGCACCTTGCCATTTAGAAAATACTCTGATCTATTTTTCTTCACATCAAAGGGCATGACCTCACATTTTCCTACATTAACTTCATTTGCCACAGTTTTGCCTACTCACTTAATCTCTCAATGTCCCTTTGCAACTTTCTGCTCCCATCTACACTATTTACTGTGCCCCCTAACTTAGTGTTGTCAGCACACTTAGATTTTTCATCCAATGAATTTATAAATATAGTGAAAAGCTGAGGCCCCAGGACAGATTCCTGGGGACAATTAAACTAGATTTGTTAGACATGACGTATCCTTTAGTCACATCCTACCATTTGGGTACATACCCATTATCCCCAGTCTCCGTTTCCTACTTCCTAACCAATTCCTTATCCAAAACAGCAAGTTGCAGACTCTTATGTGGAACCTTGCTGATTGCCTCCTGGACGTCCATATAAATAATATCCATAGACACTCCCTTATTTATCACGTTTGTTACCTCCTCAAAATATTCAACTGGATTCGTTATACATGACTCACTCTTTACAATTCCATGCTGGCTCTCTCTGATCTCATATTTGTCCAAGTGCTCAGTCATTCTGTCCCTAATAACAGATTCTAGTAACATCTCCACAACTGCTGTTAGACTAATAGATCTATAATTTCCTAGTTTATCTCTCCTACCCTTCTTAAATAGTGGAATGATGCTGACAATTTTCTAATCCAAGGGAACAATTCCTGAAGAGAGAATTTTGGAAGATCATAACTAATGCATCAACAATTTCCTCATCTACATCTTTTAAAACCCTGGGATGGAAACCATTGGGTCTTGGAGATTTGTCTATCTTTAATCTCATTAGTTTTGCAATTCCGATTTTTAAACAAAAACTTATATTGAATCTAGTTAGTTCCTCGTTTATTTTTATTTGTATCTCTGGTACTTTATCCTCATCCTCTACTGTGAAGGCCAATACAAAGTAGCTATTTAGGAGTTAGGTCACATATCAGCCATGATCTCATTGAATGGTGGAACAGGCTTGAGGGGCTAAATGGCCTACTCCTGTTCCTATTTAGTAAGTTTGCCATTTCCGGATTTCCAATTACAATATTACCTGCATCTGTCATAAGATGCCCACATTACTCTCAGCCAACGTTCACGCTAAGCTGTGTGGCCGCTCACCGGCTTTTCAATGGGAATAACTGCACATGCACGAAAATTTGAATGGGCCACGCAGCCAGTTAAAGGGCCAGTGCACAAAAAAAAAGTTACAGAGAACATTGCTCTCAGTCACCATCTTTCTCTGAATATATTAATAAAAATCTTTAGTGTTGACATGGATATCCCTCGCAAGCTTTTTCTCGTATTCCCTTTTTGACGTTCTTATCACTTTCTTTGCATCCTTTTGCTGTTCCTTATCTCTCCTAGTCCATGAGATCTCTACTGTACTTTGCTTTAGTACAAGCCCTTTCTTTTAGTTTATACTATCTCTCACTTCTTGTTGATCAAGGTTGTTTAATTACACATTTAACTACCAAATCCTTGTTTAAACACCTTCCACTGTTCATCAGAAGTTTTATCCATTAATAGTTCTGCCCAGTCTATTGTAGTCAATTCCTGCCTCATTCCACCAAAGTCAGTCTTATTTAAATTTAAAACCTTAGTTTAAAATAGTTAGGGATTGGGCAGAAAGCACATATATTTTTAACAATTCATTTATGGGATGTGGGCGTCACTGGCAAGGCCAGCATTTATTGCCCATCCCTAGTTTCCCTTGAGAAGGTGGTGGTGAGCCGCCTTCCTGAACTGCTGCAGTCTGTGTGGTGTTAGGGAGGGAGTTCCAGGATTTTGACCCAGCGACAATGAAGGAACGGCGATATACTTCCAAGTCAGGTTGGTGTGTGGCTTGAAGGGGAACTTGGAGGTGGTGGTGTTCCCATACGCCTGCTGCCCTTGTCCTTCTAGGTGGTAGAGGTCGCGGGTTTGGGAGGTGCTGCCAAAGCCGCCTTGGTGAGTTGCCACAGTGCATCTTGTAGATGGTATACACTGCAGCCACGGTACGCTGGTGGTGGAGGGAGTGAATGTTTAAGGTGGTGGATGGGGTGCCAATCAAGCGGGCTGCTTTGTCCTGGATGGTGTCGAGCTTCTTGAGTGTTGTTGGAGCTGCACTCATCCAGGCAAGTGGAGAGTATTCCATCACACTCCTTACTTATGCCTTGTAGATGGCGGAAAGGCTCTCGGGAGTCAGGAGGTGAGATACTCACCGCAGAATACCTAGCCTCTGACCTGCTCTTGTTGCCACAGTATTTATGTGGCTGGTCCAGTTAAGTTTCTGGTCAATGGTGACCCCCAGGAAGTTAATGGTGGGGGATTCAGCGATGGTAATGCTGTTGAATGTCAAGGGGTGGTGGTTAGACTCTCGCTTGTTGGAGATAGTCATTGCCTGGCATCTGTGTGGCGCGAATGTTACCTGCCACTTATCAGCCCAAGCCTGAATGTCGTCCAGGTCTTGTTGCATGTGGGCTTCATTATCTGAGGAGTTGCGAATGGCACTGAACACTGTGCAGTCATCAGTGAACATCCCCATTTCTGACCTTATGTTGGAGGGAAGGTCATTGATGAAGCAGCTGAAGATGGTTGGGCCAGGGGCACTGCCCTGAGGAACTCCTGCAGCGATGTCCTGTGGCTGAGATGATTGACCTTCAATCACCACAACCATCTTCCTTTGTGCTAGGTATGACTTCAGCCAGTGGAGAGTTTTCCCCCTGATTCTCATTGACTTCATTACTAGGGCTCCTTGATGCCAAACCCGGTCAAATGCTGCCTTGATGTCAAGGGCAGTCACTCTCACCTCACCTCTGGAATTCAGCTCCTTTGTCCATGTTTGGACCAAGGCTATAATGAGGTCTGGAGCTGAGTGGTCTTGGCGGAACCCAAACTGGGCATAAGTGAGCAGGTTATTGGTGAAAGTAGTATAGAAGTGACAATAATGGCACTTGTTACATTTTGTTCAGAAAGGTGGAAAGAATCTTCAAAATATATTAAATTTTTTCTCACTGGTGTAACATATTTTCAGATCTGCACAACCACAATCATAAATTGCTGTTGATTAAGAAACTACATTTCTTAGTGAAAATGCAGTATCAGTGAGATTGTTTTACCCTCATCACTGACATAAGTGAAATACCCTAGGCAATTCAACTGATTGCAAACGGTAAATGCAATTTACTTCAATTGCTGTTTTAAAGGGCTAATCAGAATTACAGGGTGATAACTAAGCAGACAAAAAATTCTCACTTAAAAGGAATACTCCAGAGAATAGAGAGAGGGGCAAAAAAAAACTCACATTTCTGCCTAAGCACAAGTCAGTATACATTTCTTAATAAAATCTGTTTTCATTTGCAGGCCATGCAAATTGCTTAACATTTTTCCAACGACTGCCCTCATACTTTAAGCTGTGTCACTCATTGTATCCTTGTCCCAAACTGCAGAGCACTTGGTGCTTGAATGTGATGTATTTGAGTGGCGATCACTCCAGAAATAGGGGATGGTGAATAATGGTGGCTTCCAATTTCCACCCATCCCTCACTTTTGCATACTCCACCTCTGACTCTTTCCTTCTTGGACTTATCTCTTTACATCTCTCCCAATGGGCCTTCCACTTACATCTATTACAAGACAATCAGCTCCCACAACTACCTGGATTATGCTTCTTTCCACCCCATTTCCTGTAAGGGCTCCATTCCTTTCTTCCAGTTTCTCTGTCTCCATCGCATTTGTTCTGATGACACCACTTTGCACACTAGAGTTTCCAAAATGTTGTCCTTTTCCTCAGATGAGGTTTCTGCTCCACAATGATGACAGGACCCTTGACCATATCCACCCATTTCCTAGGTCTCTGCTCTTACCTACTCCCACTTCTCCTCTCACATCATCAAGGTCCTCCTTGTTCTCACTTTTCACAGATCACTTTCTCTCATTTCTACCACCTACAACATGATCCCACCACCAAGTATATTTTCCCCTCCCCTCTTCCCTTTCTGGAGACTGTTCCCTCCATAATACCCTTGTTCACTCTTCCACTATCCTTACTTCCAGATGTCCTTCCCTCGACATCTTCCCATGCAACTGCAGGTGATGCAATACGTCCATTTATTTATTGGCCACACTGGACTAAAATTACCTGTTCTTCCCCTTGGTGCAGTATACTCTAGTCTTCATGATGTGAGCTGAAAGCGCCATCTGTTGGTAGCTATGGGCTACACTAGTCAAAACAATTCAATCTAAAACTACAGGATTTCCAATTGTACAAAGCCTTTTATTGTAATAGCTCAGGTTTTAGAACTTAGACTGCAATAATAAGGAGGCCAAACTATCCACCGCCTAGAAAAGTGAAGTGTTGCACTTGTTAATTACCACTGGGAAGCGATCTTAAAAGGCTTAAATTTCTCTAAGTTACATCACAATGACATTGTACAAAAATATGTAAAATGACAATCTCATTGTGTGTTGATAACAAAGCTTCAACATCCAGGGGCGGTGTATTTGAGTTTCTTTAAAACATCCATGTCAGTTACTTATGAGAATTCAAACTAAAGGAACTTCTGACTGTAATTAGTTGAGTTCCAGTTTGAATCAATTTTTGTATTTTATGTACCATGATGCCAAAAAGTTATACATTTTTAAATAATTAAGGGGGCGAATGGGGGGGGGAAAAGGTTGGGAGAAAGAATCATATTTAATCAGTTAATGGTTGTGCAAAGAAAAAGTTTGAGCAATTAAATTTGTGGACCCTTATAAACTCAAAATAAAATGTGAATGGACAAACTATTCCCATACACAAAAGCAGTGAACAGTAAAACTTAGAAGTAGGTCCTTATGGACCTCATTAAAATTCATGGATAAATGCTGTAACCATCTTAACTACACAACATAGGCTAGATTTCTGGTTCTGATGACTTGATTGAATATACAAATCAAATTTGTCCAAACAGCACATCATACAGGAATTTTTTTTTAATTTTATTTTTTTTAAATAAATCGGGCACCGACGGGACCGGCGTGGTGCCGGTTGATCAAAAAGTCCGGATTACAAAGAGGTATACTTACCAAGGTACGAGAGCCCCGTACACGGCCACAGGTGCAGGGGTCCTGGTTACACGGCACTTGTGCAGGAGTCCCGGTTACACGGCCACAGATCCAGGAGTCCCTGTTGCACGGCCACAGGTACAGGAACCCCGGTTACACGGCCACAGGTACAGGAACCCCGGTTACACAGCCACAGGTACAGGAACCCCGGTTACACGGCCACAGATCCAGGAACCCCGGTTACACGGCCACTAATAAACAGTAAAACTTACCTGAACCTACTCTTGAATTTTGCCGGTTAAGAGAGGTTTCCGGATATATATCCCTTGATTCCCTTAATATTCAAAAATCTATCAATCTCTGTCTTGAATATACTCAACGACTGAGCCTCCACAGCCCTCTGGAGTAGAGAATTCTAAAGATTCACCACCTTCTGATTGAAGACATTTCTCCTCATCTCAGTCCTAAATGGCCGACCCCTTATTCTGAGACTGTGACCCCTGGTTCTAGACTCCCCAGCCAGGGGAAACATCCTCCCTGCATCTACCCTGTCAATCCCTGTAATAATTTTGTATGTTTCAATGAGATCACGTCTCATTCTTCTAAACTCCAGAGAATAAAGGCCTAGTCTACTCAATCTCTCCTCATAGGACAATCCCCCCTCATAGGACAATTCCCCCATCCCAGGAATCAGTCTGGTGAACGTTTGTTGCACTCCCTCTATGGCAAGTATATCCTTCCTTAGGTAAGGAGACCAAAACTGTACACAATACACTTCTTCTTAAGCAGTCCCTCAGAACCGAGGATGACTTGCTTCCACACTAAAAATGAGTTCTCAGGTAACTGATGAGTCCAATGCAGGACCTACAGTCTCTGTCACAGGTGGGGCAGACGGGTGGGATGCTTGGGTTTACGTGCGCTCCTTCCACTTGGCTTCTGCTTGCTCCAGGCAAAGAGACTTGAGGTGCTCGGCGCCTTCCCGAATGCTTGTCCTCCACTTTGTACGGTCTTGGGCCAGGGATTCTCAGGTGTCGGTGGGGATGTTGCACTTTTTCAAGCAGGCTTTGAGGGTGTCCTTGAAGCGTTTCCTCTGCCCACCTGGGGCTCTCTTGCCATGTCAGAGCTCCGAGTAGAGCGCTTGTTTTGGGAATCTCGTATCGGGCATGCGGACGATGTGGCCCATCCAACAGAGCTGATCGAGCGTGGTCAAAGCTTCGATGTTGGGGATGTTGGCCTGAACAAGAACACTGACGTTGGTGTGCCTATCCTGCCAATGGATTTGCAGGATCTTGCGGAGGCAGCGTTGGTGGTACCTCTCCAGTGCTTTGAGGTGCCTGCTGTACATGGTCGATGTCTCTGAAGCATACAGGAGGGCGGGTATCACTACTGCTCTGTAGATAATAAGTTTGGTGCTGGGTTTGAGGTCCTGGTCTTCAAACACTCTCTTCCTCAGGCAACCGAAGGCTGCACTGGCACACTGAAGGCGGTGTTGGACTTCGTCATCGACGCCTGCCATTGTTAACAGTAGGCTCCTGAGGTATGGAAAGTGGTCCAAGCTGTCCAAGGCCTCGTCGTGGATTTTGATAATCGGGGAGCAGTACTGTGTGGCGGGGGCAGGTTGGTAGAGGACCTTTGTCTTACGGATGTTTCGTGTAAGGCCCATGCTCTCGTACGCTTCGGTGAAGGTGTTGACGATGGTTTGGATTTCGGCCTCAGAGTGTGCGCAGACACAAGCGTTGTCTGCATACTGTAATTCGATGACAGAGGATGGGACAGCCTTGGATCTGGTCTGGAGGCGACGGAGGTTGAACGGTTTCCCGTTTGTTCTGTAGATTAGCTCCACTCCAGTGAGGGGCTTATTGAGGGTGAGATGGAGCATTGCAGCCAGGAAGATTGAGAAGAGCTTTGGTGCGATGACACAGCCTTGCTTGACCCCGGTCTGTACGTGAATTGGGTCTGTGGTGGATCCGTTGGTCAGGATCATGGCTTGCATGTCGTAGTGAAGCAGGCAGAGGATGGTGACAAACTTTTGAGGGCAGCTGAATTTGAGGAGGACACTCCATAATCCCTCATGGTTGACAATGTCGAAGGCCTTTGTGAGGTCAAAGAAGGCCATGTACAGCGGTTGGTGCTGTTCCCTGCATTTCTCTTGTAGTTGACGCACGGTGAAGATCATGTCCATTGTGCCCCTTAGTTGGCGGAATCCGCATTGTGACTCTGGGAGGACGTCTCTAAGGAGACCAAAACTGTACACAATACTCCAGGTGTGGTCTCGCCAGGGCCCTATATAATTGCAGTAAGACATCTTTTCTTATACTCAAATCCTCTTGTAATAAAGGCCAACATACCATTTGCTTTCCTAATTACTTGCTGTACCTGCATATTAACTTTCAGTGATTCGAGTACAAGGACACCCAGGTCCCTCTGAACACCAACATTTCCCAAACACTCTCCATTTAAAAAAGTCTGCTTTTCTATTTTTCCTACCAAAGTGGATAACTTCACATTTCTCCACATTATAGTCCATTTGCCATGTTCTTGCCCACTCACTTAGCCTGTCTATATCCCCTTAAAGCCTCTTTGCATCCTCCTCACAACTTACATTCCCACCTAGCTTTGTATCAGCAGCAAACTTGGATATATTACATTTGATCCCCTCATCCAAAATATTGATACAGATTGTGAATAGCTGAGGCCCAAGCACTGATTCTTGCGGTACCCCACTAGATACAGCTTGCCAACCCGTAAATGACCCGTTTATTCCTACTCTCTCATTTCTGTCCGTTAACCAATCCTCAATCCATGCTAGTATATTACCCCCAATCCCATAAGCCCCCATTTTGTTTAATAACCTCGTGTGACACCTTACCGAATGCCTTCTGAAAATCCTAATGCACCACATCCATTGGTTCCCCCTTATCTATTCTGCTAGTTACGACCTCAAAAAACTAACAGATTCGTCTAACATGATTTCCCTTTCATAAATCCGTGCTGACTCTGCCCAATCCTATTATTTTCCAAGTGCCCTGTTACCACGTCCTTAATAATAGATTCTAGCATTTTCCCTACTACTGATGTCAAATTTACTAATACTGAAGGTAGACTACCTTTTATCCGAACTTCCGAAAACCGAAACCCTCTAAAAACCGAAGGTTTTTTCGTTCAGCGTAAGTCGTGCGCACGACATGATCAGAGTGGCGCACGACTTACGCTGAGCAGAGGGTCAGCGTAAGTCGTGCGCATGACCCCGACCCCCGCCGCCGACCCCGACTCCCGCCGACTCCCCGCCGACCCCCGCTGACCCACCCCTGACAAATTTCCCAGTCTTATAAAATACCTTCCGAAATCCGAAATTTTCCAAAAACCGAAACACGGCTGGTCCCGAGGTTTTCGGATAAAGGATAGTCTACCTGTATTAGTAAATTTCCCCCAATTTGCATTAAAAGCTGCATCAGTGTAATTAGGCATATTACATCGAACTTACATTAGTTATTGTCATTAGGTGCACTTTAAGTGATTGTGGGGGTCTGATGACATGCTAACACCCTGCAATCGCTTTTTTCATCTCAAAATCAACAGGAGAAACCACAGCGAGTCACCAGCACTACAGAAGAGTCATTAAAACAATTTGTTTTTGATTTGTTTGACATGCACACTTTGTTCTGAGTATTCAACCAGCCTTTACACATCACGATGAAAACAAAGACACCAGACATAGTAAATGATTACTTTCTGTGCAGCAACTATTCTTCACTTTCAAGAAATTCAAACCTTTTCTTCCTATGCAAAATTGCAAGACAAAATGAGATAAGGGATGCAGCTGACTTCATCAGTGAGGGCACAGCGAAGTCATGCTCCACGATCACCAATGTTCTGTGGTTAGCTGACGGGAAGCATATTTAGGGCTCTAGTTTTTGTAGGGTTGCCACCTTTTGCCAAGTCAAAAAGCAATCAGGGTGCAGGACAATCAGAGCAGGATTATGGTTCCCGGTCTGATTTTGATTTTTACTGCTCCTAAAAGTTCACAGAAAATCTTAATGATCAAAGTCGCCACAAATATGAGAGACATAAGTGGAAAAACATGCTAAAAACCTTTTGATGTCCAATTCACAGTTTAGACATCTTCAAGAGCACTCAAGAACCCAAATATGCTATTTAAAAGCAACTAAATAATAACACTGGGTCCTCAAAAAAGGCAAACCTCCATGGTCATTCACCATGTAGAAACTCAACTTAGAACCTGCTTTGTAGGCATAAGGCTCAAATCTATTACCATTTGGATGGAAGGCTCCATCACTCCTGCTACCAGACAGTATCTACAAGTACTTTTAAAAGTAAGTTGCAATACTGAAAATATTAAAAGAATTTGTGCCAGTGTACAGAAACAACAACAACTTACATTTATATAGCACATTTAATGTAGCAAAACGTTCCAAGGCATTTAACAAGAGCGCTATCAATAAAAATATTTTTGACACCGAACCACAGAAGGAGATTTCAGGACAGATGACCAAAAGCTTGGTCAAAGAGGTAGGTTTTAAGGAGCATCTTAAAGGAGGTAGAGAGGCAACTCCAGAGCCGAGGGCCAAGGCAGCTGAAAGCACGGCAGCCAATGGTGGAGTGATTGAAATCGGGGATGTGCATGAGGCCAGAGGAAGAGTGCAGAAATCTCAAAGCCTTGTTGGGCTGGAGAAGTTAACAGAGATAGGGAGGCGTGAGGCCATGGAGGGATTTGAAAACAAGGATGAGGATTTTAAAACTGAGGCGTGGTTGGACCGGGAGCCAGTGAAGGTCAGCAAGCACAGGGGTGATAGGTGAATGAGACTTGGAGCGAGTTAAGATACGACCACCACAGCTCTGGACGAGCACAAGTTTATGTAGTGTGGAAGATGGGAGGCCGGCCAAGAGAGCATTGGAATAGTCAAATCTAGAGGTAACAAAGGCATGGATGAGGGTTTCAGCAGCAGATGAGCTGAGGCAGGGTTGGAGTCGGGCGATGTAACGGTGGTGGAAGTAGGCGGTCTTGGTGATGGAGCGGATATGTGGTCGGAAGCTCATCTCAGGGTCAAACACAACACCAAGGTTGCGAATGGTCTGGCTCAGCTTCAGACAGTTGCCAGGATGGAAACAGTGGTCAGGGAACAGAGTTTGTGGTGGGCACCAAAGACAATGGCTTCTGTCTTCCCAGTATTTAGTTGGAGGACATTTCTGCTCATCCAATATTGGATGTCAGACAAGCAGTCTGACAAATCAGAGAGAGTGGAGGGGTCCAGAGAAGTGGTGGTGAGATAGAGCCGAGTGTCATCGGCATACATGCGGAACCTGATTTTCAGATATCGCCGAGGGGTAGCATGTAGATGAGAAATAGGAAGCCAAGGATAGATCCTTGGGGACTCCAGAGGTAATGGTGTGGGAGTGGGAGGAGAAGTCATCGCCGGTGATTCTGATAGATAAGAATGGAACCAAGCAAGGGCAGTTCCACCCAGATGGACGACGGAGAGGCGTTGGAGGAGGATGGTGTGGTCAACTATGTCGAAGGCTGCAGATAGGTTGAGAAGGATGAGAAGGGATAGTTTATCACGGTCAGTCACAAAGAATATCATTTGTGACTTTGATAAGGGCCGTTTCAGTACTGTGGCCGGTCCGGAAACCCGATTCAAACATGGAATGATGGGAAAGATGGGCATGGATTTGGGAGGCCACGACACGTTCAACGACCTTGGAGAGGAAAGGGAGGGAGGTTGGAGATGCGGCAGTAGTTAGAATCATAGAATGGTTACAACACAGAAGGTGACCATTCGGCCTGTCGAACCTGTGCCGGCTTTCTGCAAGAGCGCTTCAGCTAGTCCCACTCCCCCACTTTTTCCCTGTAGCCCTGCAAATTTTTTTCCTTCAGGTTCTTATCCAATTCCCTTTTGAAAGCCACGATTGAATCTGCCTCCACCACCCTCTCAGGCAGTGCATTACAGATCATAACCACTCGCTGCGTAAAAAAGTTTTTCCTCATGTCGCCTTTGGTTCTTCTGCCAATCATCTTAAAGCTGTGTCCTCTGGTTCTCGATCCTTCCGCTAATGGGAACAGATTCTCTCTCTCTACTCTGTCTAGACCCCTCATGATTTTGAACACCTCTATCAAATCTCCTCTCAACCATCTCTGCTCTAAGGGGAACAACCCCAGCTTCTCCAGTCTATCCACGTAACTGAAGTGCCTCATCCCTGGAACCATTCTTGTAAATCTTTTCTACACCCTCTTTAAGGCCTTCACATCCTTCATAAAGTGCAGTGCCCAGAATTAGACACAATACTCCTGTTGAGGCTGAACCAGTGTTTTATAAAGGTTACTCATAACCTTCTTGCTTTTGTACTCTTATGCCTCTATTTATAAAGCCCAGAATCCCATATGCTTTTTTAACCACTTTCTCAACCTGCCCTGTCACCTTCAATGATTTCTGCACATATACCACCAGGTCTCTCTGTTCCTGCACCTGCTTTAGAATTGTACCCTTTAGTTTATATTGCCTCTCCTCGTTCTTCCTACCAAAATGTATCGGTTCGCACTTTTCTGCGTTAAATTGCATCTGCCATGTGTCCGCCCATTCCACCAGCCTGTCTATGTCCTCTTGAAGTCTATCACTATCCTTCTCACTGTTCACTATACTTCCAAGTTTTGTGTCATCTGCAAATTTTGAAATTGTGCCCTGTACACCCAAGTCCAAGTGGTTAATATATATCAAGAAAAGCAGCGGTCCTAGTACCGACTCCTGGGGAACACCACTCTATCCCTTCCACCAGTCCAAAAAACAACCATTCACCACTACTCTCTTTCCTGTCACTTAGCCAATTTCGTATCCATGCTGCCACTGTCCCTTTTATTCCATGGGCTTCAACTTTGCTGGCAAGCCTATTTGTGGCACTTTATCAAATGCCTTTTGGAAGTCCCTGTACACCACATCTCAACTGCGTTGCCCTCATCAACCATCTCGGTTAACTTATCAAAAAAATCAATCAAGTTAGTTAAACATGATTTGCCTTTAACAAAGCCATGCTGGTTTTCCTTAATTAATCCACACTTGTCTAAGTGACTGTTAATTTTTTCCCTGATTATCATTTCTATAAGCTTCCCCACCAAGGCTAACTGACTGGCCTGTAGTTGCTGGGTTTATTTCAACACACTTTTTTGAACAGGGGTGTAGCATTTGCAATTCTCCAGTCCTCTGGCACCACCCCGTATCTAAGGAGGATTGGAAGATTATGGCCAGCACCTCCGCAAATTCCACCTTTACTTCCCTCAGCATTCTAGGATGCATGTTATCCGGTCCTGGTGACTTATTTACCTTAAGTACAGCCAGCCTTTCTAGTACCTCCTCTATCAATTTTTAGCCCATTCAGTATCTCAACTACCTCCTCTTTCACTATGACTTTGGCAGCATCTTCTTCCTTGGTAAAGACAGATGCAAAGTATTCATTTAGTACCTTAGCCAAGCCCTCTGCCTACACGCGTAGGTCTCCTTTTTGGTCCCTAATCGGCCCCACCCCTCCTCTTACTACCTGTTTACTATTCATATATGCCTATAGAAGACTTTTGGATTCCCTTTTATATTAGCTGCCAGTTTGCAAGGACAGAGAAGTCAAGGGTGGTTTTTTGAGGAAAGGGGTGATGATGGCAGATTTGAAGGTGCGGGGTGGGACAATACCTGAGGAGAGGGAACCGTTAACAATATCAGCTAACATGGGGCCCAGGAAGGGAAGTTTGGTGGTCAACAGTTTGGTGGGATTAGGATCGATGGAACAGATGGTGGGTCTCCTGGACAAGATAAGGTCAGAGAGCATTGCAGGAGATGAGACAGAATCTAGAAAAATTAGTAATATAATCTGTGCTGATATATTGTAAATAAACTAATTTAAACCCAGTACTGAAATGATAATAGCAAGTAGGTTCTTAATACAGATTTTACAAGGATTAGTTCTGTTTACACACAGGAGACTAGGTTTATAACAGGTTTCTCACATTAGCTGCATAATCTGAAACATCTTCAATATTCTACTTCACTTCAGATAATGTCTTCTCTCCACCCAGATTATACTATATTCCCTAGCAGGCCAGTTACAACTTCCAAGATTGGTACTATGAAGAACATTTCAAAAAAGAGAAATATACCATGAAGAAAACCTGTATCATATTGTGTATGGAAAAATGCATAAGCAAGCAGACATGTTTTACATTACCAATACTGTATTTCAGAAGTGTAGCTTTTCCAAAAATCCTCAGAACACAGGTTAATTTAACATCTCCCAGTTTCTCCCATCATCTACTAACCTTTTTCAAATTCTAAATTACCTCTGCAACAAGTTAACCAAGGATGCAGTGGTCAATAAATATACTGCAAATTAAAAAATTTTTTTTTCACATTATCCGTATTGTTTGTCTAATAAAATGCAGAAATAAAAATCAAAAGTTGCTTTGGTATCTTTGCTAGCTCCTTCACAACTTCCAAACTCCAATGGCTCCCCATGCTCCAGCTTGTCGATTTCAAGATTTGCATCCTGGATTACTAATCCTCCATGGCATCACCCACCCTACCTTCATAATCTCTTCTGGCTTTAGGTCCCTGTATGCACCTCTGCTCCTCTACCACTGAACATCACCCACTCCTCACTCCTTCTGCGACACTGTTGGTAGACACCTATTGAACCACTCTGCTCCTGTTCTCTGGGACTCTTCACCCAGTTCACGCCCATACTGCTTTCAAAAATCTTCTCAAATCCCTCCTCATTCACCACGCCTTTGATTCACATTCTAGCCTCTCCATTTTCGCCAGTCCCCATGTTTTTTATCCTCTTCCTTCTTATTGTAATGTGCCTCAAGACATCTTCCTGCATGTACCTATTTTTAATACCACTTTATGTTTTGTGAATTGTTCACAGTTACATACATTCACAGCAAGCAGTAAATGATCATGTCATTAAACCAGTGCTGAGGAATGCAAAGGATAGTAGGATATAGACAATGTTTCCAAGCCAGCCAGAGTATGAATGTCAACTAATTAAAGACTAGTAAGTTTTAATACATTCAGTA
This sequence comes from Somniosus microcephalus, assembly GCF_052327205.1. Classification (NCBI taxonomy): domain Eukaryota; kingdom Metazoa; phylum Chordata; class Chondrichthyes; order Squaliformes; family Somniosidae; genus Somniosus; species Somniosus microcephalus. The sequence continues at coordinate 22,197 of NW_028226445.1, forward strand.
TTATTTACATAGGAAGGTGGCATTGAAGACTTCTGCCAAACAGAGCAATATGATGAGCACTGTAAAAATTGAGGTGCAACTCTGCTGTAAAGCATCTATAGGAAATTATAGCGTATCTTCTCACCTTTGGTTTACTCTGAGGTTATTTTGCTTCAGGAGTGCCAGGAAATCATTAATTATCCAACCAATCACCTTCTTTGGACTGGTCTGGGTCTGTTCCACAACATTTTCAAAAAATTGCACAAGTCCATCTTCATTCTGTGAAACAGATACAAAACTAGAAAGCTGCTCAGAATATTCTCCCATTTTATTCTTCCCTAACCTTTCCTCCATAGAAGGCCATGAGGAAAACATGTGCCGAAAACCTGGTGAGGCAGGTAATGGCAGTTTGCTCTATGACTACCAGGTACTCCAACTAGGTTCAATGCCAGGATGCTAGCTTAGGCCAGTTGTAGACTTCCTTGCCATTCTAGCCTGTATGGCCAACTTTCCAAAGACCAGGGATTAAGCCTGTATGGCCAAGTTCCAGCGTTGAGCCACTTGGAAGCTTCTAATTTTTTTTTTATATAAAAAGCCTCCTTCAGAAATCTGCAACATAAATGGTAAATTTCAACAAATGTGACAGGTACAATTATAAAAAAAAAATAGATTCACTTAACAAAAATCTCAAAGATAAAAATATTTGATAGGAATGTAACATAAATGCAGAGTTCTAATTGATACAACACACAATCTTATTGAATGCAATAACAAGGGCAATGCAGTCAGTATTCTGGAGAAAACAGCACACCAACTCAGCACTTTTACACTACAACAACACTACTGTACTTTAATGGTATCTTCATATCCAGTAACTATTTGTACTGAAGTGCTGAAGCTTTACAGCATCCTGACTATGTTACTAGATCCTTGTTCACAGTGGGGTAATAAATCTAAATGTTAACATTAATTGTAAGGCAAATAGGAGATTCTATCAAAATATTTATACTGTATTTTGTTTTTGTTACATGCCTGACCCATCATTTCCCCCATGTCTCCTCTAACTGAGCGAACTGGCCAGCACAGACAATGGCTTTCTTTAAACATGTACAGATCCTGGCTTAAGAATTATTGCAGAGCAAGACAGGTAATGTCAATGACCACAAGGTATTCTTTCTAGTGTTAATATCAGGATCGTGCCTTCAATTTTTGGCAATATGGATATTAAACATTCTGTAAACAGATCAAAAGATGTGTTATATTTTCAGGGCGTTACTCTCAACCTGTAAACTTGCAATCGCAGGTGTTTTTAACGTTAATATAGGCAGCTATTCCTATGTTGCTCTCCTGGCTGGACTCATAGAAACATAGAAGATAGGAGCAGGAGTAGGCCATTCGGCCCTGCTCCGCCATTCAATGAGACCATGGCTGATCATCCAAATTCAGTACCCTGTCCCTGCCTTCTCCCCATATCCCTTGATCCCTTTAGCCTCAAGAAATATATCCAACTCTTTCTTGAATATACTTAATGAACTGGCCTCCACCGCCCTCTGTGGCAGAGAATTCCACAGGTTCACCACTCTCTGGGTGAAGAAATTCCTCCTCATTTCAGTCCTAAATGGCTTACTCCTTATCCTTAGACTATGACCCCTGGTTCTGGACTCCCCGGCCATCAGAAACATCCTTTCTGCATCTAGTCTGTCCAGACCTGACAGAATTTTATAGGTTTCGATGAGATCCCCTCTCAATCTTCTAAACTCCAGTGAGTATAAGCCCAATTGACACAATCTCTCCTCGTACGTCATTCCTGCCATCCCAGGTATCAGTCTGGTGAATCTTCGCTGCACTCCCTCCATGGCAAGAACGTCCTTCCTCAGGTAAGGTGACCAAAACTGCACACAATACTCAAGGTGCGGTCTCACCAAGGCCCTGTACAACTGCAGCAACACATCCTTGTTCTTGTACTCGAACCCTCTTGCTACGAAGGCCAACATACCATTTGCCTTCTTAACCGCCTGCTGCACCTGCATGCATACCTTCAGCGACTGGTGCACAAGAACCCCCAGGTCTCTTTGCACTTCCCCTTCTCCCAATCTATTGCCATTCAAATAATAATCTGCCTTCCTGTTTTTGCCACCAAAGTGGATAACCTCACATTTATCCACATTATAGTGCATTTGCCATGTTTCTGCCCAATCACCCAACCTGCCCAAATCGTACTGGAGTTTCATGACATCCTCCTCACAGCATACCCTCCCACCCAGCTTTGTGTCATCTGCAAATTTGGAGATATTACATCCAATTCCCTCGTCCAGATCATTAATATATATTGTGAACAGCTGGGGTCCGAGGACCGATCCTTGCGGTACCCCACTAGTCACTGCCTGCCACTCGGAAAACGACTCGTTTATTCTAACTCTTTGCTTTCTGTCCGCCAACCAGTTCTCTATCCAAGTCAATACCTTGCCCCCAATCCCATGTGCCTTAATTTTGCACGCTAACCTCTGATGCGGGACCTTATCGAAAGCCTTCTGAAAGTCCAAATACACCACATCCACTGGTTCTCCCTTATCTATTTTACCAGTTACATCCTCAAAAAATTCCAGTAGATTAGTCAAGCATGATTTACATTTTGTAAATACATGTTGACTTTGTCCGATCCTGTCACTGCTTTCCAAGTGCTCTGCTATTACATCTTTTATAATAGACTCTAGCATTTTCCCCACTACTGATGTCAGGCTTACCGGTCTATAATTCCCCGCCTTTTCTCCGCCGCCTTTTTTTGAATAGTGGGGTAACATTAGCTACCCTCCAATCCATGGGTACTGTTCCAGAGTCGATCGAGTTCTGGAAGATGACCAGCAATGCATCTACTATTTCCAGGGCCACTTCCTTAAGTACCCTGGGATGTAGATTATCAGGCCCTGGGGATTTATCGGCCTTCAGTCCCATCAATTTTCCTAACACCATTTCCCTACAAATACTGATTTCTTTCAGTTCCACCCTTTCATCAGACCCTATGTTCCGCGGTATTTCTGGGAGGTTATTGGTGTCCTCCTTTGTGAAGACAGAACCAAAATATGTATTTAGTTGGTCTGCCATTTCTTTGCTCCCCATTATAAATTCCCCCGATTCTGACTGCAAGGGACCTACGCTTGACTTCACCAATCTTTTTCTCTTTACATATCTATAAAAGCTTTTACAGTCACTTTTTATGTTCCCTGCAAGCTTACTCTCATATTCTATTTTCCCTTTCTTAATTAATCCCTTTGTCCTCCTTTGTTGAATCCTAAGCTGCTCCCAATCCTCAGGATTATTGCTTTTTCTGGCCAACTTGTATGTGCTCTCCTTGGATCTTATGCTGTCCCTAATTCCCCAAGACTCCCACCTTGTAACCTCTAAACTTGAGCTTATCCAAATCTCTGCTGCCTGTATCCTAATTCGCATCAAGTCCCGTTCAGCCATCACCGCTGTGCTGGCTAACCTACATTGGCTCCTCGTCCGACAACGCCTCGATTTTAAAATTCTCATCCTTGTTTTCAAATCTCTCCATGGCCGCGCCCCTTCCTATCTCTGTAACCTACTCCAGCCCTACAGCCCTCCGAGATCTCTGCAGTCCTCCATTCTGGTCCCTCGTGCATCCCTGATTTTCATCGTTCCATCATTGATGGCCGTGTCTTCAACTGCCTAGGTCCGAAGCTCTGGAATTCCCTCCCTAAACTGTTCCACCTCTTTATTCTCCTTAAAGACGCTCCTTAAAACCTACTTCTCACTTGTCCTGATATCTCTCGTGGCTCAGCGTCAAATTTTGTTTGATAACGCTCCTGTGAAGCACCTTGGGACGTTTTACTATGTTAAATGTGCTATATAAATGCAAGTTGTTGTTGTTTTGAAGAGTCACACTTTAAAAATAGGTTATTCGGAGGATGCTATAATTGGCCTGAAAGCCTCAGGCTAGAAAAGAGGGAAAGTAATTGCACGCACACTGGATAAGGACAGAATTAGGCTCAGCTGTGACACCCGCTGTAGTCAAAAAGCCTGCCAATACTCATACAAACTGATGGCCCAGAAATTCGGCTCTCCACGGGTGAGTACGCACGGGGTACTCACCCGTAGGCCGAATGGAAGTGCGGGTTTCTTGCATGCAATGCGCATGCGCGGGAAACCGGCACTTCCGATCCTCTGAACGAAGGGGTTCAGAGGTCGAACGCACGCGCAGGGGAGGCTGCGCGCGCGCTTTGAACTTAGTTTTTTTTTGCAGGTTTTCACGCGAGGTTTAGCCTGTAGAATTTACACATTTAAAAAGCAGGCGTAAGGCCTGCTTTTTACAAGGTAAGTGGTCAATTAATTAAAATTAAAACATTTTTTCCACAGGTTTATTATTTTTAAATACTTTAAAGCAAGGTAAGTTTATTTTTAGCCCCGTTTTCTTATAAAATTATTTTTTCCAAAAATTTAAATTATTGTTTAAAATAGTTATTTAATGTAATTTGTAGTTTATTGAAAAAGTGTGATTTAAAAAAAAATTATTTGAAGGTTTAATGCTATTTTGAGGCCCGTAGTATTAATAAGTTTAGACAGGTCTTCCTGTCAATCTTATGAATGGGCTTTTCCCTCCTCCGATTGGCTGCCCATGGCTCACGTGATCCCAGGGGACGCATCGCACTAACTACGTCCCTGGGACACGCAAGCACAGCGTGCCGGGAGTTGGAGCAGGCCCCGGATCGGAATTCCACGGGGCCCTACAGCTCAACTGCCGTCGCGCAAAGTAAGTGCAGGTTGGAGGCTTGCACCCGCGGGAAGCCCCCGACCCGAATTTCTGGGCCTATATCTTTAAGAACCCAAACAATTTAAAAATAGACTTTTATTGCCTTGAATCAATAGGAATTACAAACAATTTAATGGGTTAATATGCAAATCCAAAGCACACCCTTTCACACTGATTGATGAAAGCAAAAGTTCTGCAAACACACAGCTTACTTTTGCAATACTACAGTACATTGAGATATAAATCACTTATGCATAAAACAGAACAGATTGTATCTGCAAATGGAGACCATTTGGTTGAACGTGTTCTACCTGTCCTTAACAATATAACCAGTGAATATGATTTTAAAAAGCATTCCCTTGTTGATTTATTGAGTTTAGAATTTCAATTAAGCTTCATTCCAAAAGTAAACCAAGTTTCTTGTTGACCTCTTCGTCAGTGATCAAGGTACCAGTGAAATTTGGAGAGGACAGTAGTTTCAATTTCATACAAACAGGAGATGGAGTTGCTCGTGTGACTGCCAACTGATGCATCAATTTATATAAAAAGGAAGACAATAACTGACCAAAATTCACAGTGCAGAAATAGTCATGCTTCATATAATACATGCATTTATAAAAGTAATTATACATTGAGTCTCAATATCAAATCCAATTACTCACCACTAATGTGAAGCTGTGCTCAGCAAGAATACCATACTTTTCCACCAGTCTTGTTCTCTTAACATTAGGTAGCTCAGGCAGCTGCTCACGAATATGGTCAATATTCACCACTTGTTGAGGATTCACATTAGAAGGGAGGGTTTCATTGTCATAAATAACCAATGGAGGCAAATTCGGCTCTGGCATAAATCTTAAACATTTAAAAAAATGTTACCAAGTTTAAAGCTGTGGATCAGTTTTCAAGTCTCTTGATTTTAAATAAAATAAATATTTAATGGGAGGCTCACAAAATCAGTCAGTTTTCACAATAGTGTTCATCAATTCCTATAATCAAACATTAAATTTAAACTTATCTGCACATGCGGTTGTATTTTATTAATCTTTCACTGCTCCATGCTCCATATTTAGGAATGTTATGGCATCTAAACAAAATATTTTAGATAATGTGGATGTGCTGGACGGTAAGTTCAACATTTCCAACTTCAAAGCTGGCTGCAAATAATTATGCATTTAATTCTATTTTATTAAATTTAATGTAGACGAAATTTGCTTGCTGGGAAGCAGTCTAATTTTGCAGTAAAATTTTATGTACAGTCAACATTGGCTCAGTGCTCGATTGAGTGCCCGACAGTTCCCACTGCTTTATGTAATCTTCATGTGACACCGTATTCAAAGAATGAACAAAGGAAGCATTTAATAGCCATAACTTTCCCAATACTGCTGCGGTTCAACATATAAAATAAATTATGTACGAACTACCAAACACTCACCAATTGATGAGCTGGACAACAAAGCAATTTGCCAACTTTCAAGTTAATCTCTCAATCACCAGTTCTTTTGGTTTCTATCTTCCCTTTTCTGCTGTATCTGATTCTTTCGTGATTTGTTGCAAAACCTTCCCTATCTCAATGCTTTACCATAGCTAAGTTTTAATGTGCTAGCAGCTTATAACTTTTACTATATTTTTTCAATATTATGATCAGAGTAGACTGATGCCAGCTCTGAAGCAGTCCATATCCCAGACAGTTCCCCCTCCCAGCTGAAAGATACATGGCAATGGAAGTAAATACTAAAGATGAAAAATTAAAAGATTAAAAAAAATAATTTGTTGCTTGGAATTGGATAAGAAATTTAATTTAGAAGAGAACTGGAATATACCAAAGCCATTTTTGGTAATAGACTACACTATTTACAACATCTTTCCTTTTCATATATATGTAAAAGATTATAGTTAAGTACTTGGCCTAAAAGCAAACTTTAAAGTGTCCTTACTAAAATACATAAGTGGACTGTAAATATGCAATAATTCACTATCTGCAACAGACTGTATGCATGATATTATTGGACAGTGGGCTGCAAGGAAAAGTATCAACTCACTTTGAACTGAACAGAGATTGAACTTTTTGGGGATAACAGAGGGAAGTCTTTCTTTCAAATTACCATCACTTGGTCTATAACAATCAGGAAACACTGGCAGTAAACTCAATATTAATTATAAACATTCTCTGCAATTCATTCTAATTACCTGTAGTCTTGCTTTCCCTCTTTGTCTCTCATAGATATGGTCTGCCTGAAAATGATTTAAAAAAAAACTTTTTCTTAGGTAAAAGTGCATATTCTTTTCTAGAACATCTATAACATTCATCTCCATCTCTAAATTCCCCAAAATAAATCTACATGATCCTTTGGTTTACTCATTGCCTAAAAAAACCCAATGATATTCCATGCAAGTTTGGTGGGCCAAAAGGACTTGCTGGTTTGACAGTTTGCATCATTAGTTATGATGGAACTTTCCACTCGATTGATCAGAACAACTAGCCTTTTCCCAATGGCTTAGTGATAAATACACTGTATGGTGTGGTGCTGAACCACAAAGATCACAAGTTCCATCATTGGTCTGTGCTGAGTTAGCAGATCTCAGTGTGGGCATTGTAGGGTAGTACAATCTGCCTTCATTTCCATGGACTGGTGTGGGTGTAAGCTGAAGGACAAGCAGAATTCTGCCTCTCCTGATCACTGGCACCTTCAAATAATAATTTGAGAGGAGAATTGGCAGAGAAAGAGCAGAAAATGAATTTTAAGAAGTGAACCAGCCCAGTTACTTGTACTTTAGAACAGTTTAAATCTGCCTTAATCCATAACTAGCTTCTTGATTAACAGTAACAAAGATGAATTGTGATATGAGGCACCAATGGTAAAGAATGGGAAAGATTCTATATTCTACTATTAAGATTAGCATTAATATAATTTCTCAGCACTATGGGCTATAAATGAAGTCTACTTAATGCTGAGACAGATTTATATCCTGGGGGATAAATAAGTAAATTGCAATTCACATAGTAATAGAAAAGTCAACAATTAAGACTACTCAGCCTATCAAAGTTAGGCCCTCCAGTAGCTTAACTCACCTTATCTAACAGCTACGCGCGTTTTGAAAACTGCTAAAATCTTCTGCTCTACCACCATACCGAGTTGATTATTTCAAACGTTTATATTACCCTTTGAGTAAAGAAGTTCTTTTAATATCAGTTTTAAATTTACGTTCCTCCAAGTTAAATTTATGACCTTTGATCCCACTAGCCTGCTACTTTAAGTAATATTCTGGATTTGCTTCACTGATAATTTGTAATATTTTCATTTTCTCACAACTATCTTATTCCTAGATGGTAGAGCTTGAATCTCTCTATTCTGTTGTGGTAGCGCTTCCAACATTACACTTGTGATGATTCCCTTGTCTGCACGAATCTCCAATGCCTGTACATCTTTTTTGCATCATTGTAACTAGAATTGAACACAGTACTAGCAAGTGTAGTCTAACCAGCACACTGTAGAGCCCCAGCATAATCTCAGCAGAATTGTATACTACTGTTCTATCTATATATCCCAAAATTCTATTAGATTTTTCTAACTGCTATATCACATTGACTAAACTTTGAACATGATGGGCTAGATTTTTGGTGGAGCCGTCAGGCGGGGTTTCAGGCGTGGGGGAGTGGGGAAACCCCGAATTTGGGGGTCCCGACACCATCACGCCTAAAACCCCGCCCCACGTAAGTTTCAGGGGCGGCGGGTACCCGCCCCGCACTGGGACCCGCCGAAACCAGGCGGGAAGGGATTAGTGCCAATTAACTGCCTGTTAACAAGTAGTTAACAGGCAGTTTTTAGCCTAATCCCTATTTTGAGGGGTTTCGTGTGGGTTTCCCGACGGCTCCAAACCATGCCAGGTTAGAGCAGGCGGGCTGTCGGGTTGAAGGAGTTGGAGGGATTGCGATGTCGGCGCTCAGGTGAGTGATGGGTGCATGAGTGCAAAGGTGTGTTTGGTGTGTCTAAAGTGTGTAAAGAACTTTTACTTACCTGTACTTACCTTAGCAGCCTTTCTTCCTGTAGCCGTCGGGAGCGCATCACTCAGCCGGAACTGAAAGCTGAATGGCTGCGATGTCAAAAGTGACAGCCTTCAGCTTTGAGTGCCGGTGAGAGTTCTAACTGAGTCTGTGCAGAATGACTCAGCTTAGAACTCAGAACTCTTGACAGATGAAATTTCAGTCTGTGACGTCGCCTGTTGCCGGGTGGCCCTTAATTGGCCTGCTGAGCCCGCTGGGCGGGCTCAACAAGGTCAATCAAGGGAAAATCGCGCGGATTGGCCGGACGTCGAAGTAGGCGGGTCAAAAACCCGAAAAGGGGAAGTCCCGCCTTCTTCCCGACAGGTTCGGGAAAATCTACCCCGATGAGTCTACTATTCCAACCAGATCCCTTTTCTGCCAATTCTATTCCATTCATTATTGCGACAAAATAGTGTGTTTTGCCTGTGGTGTATATCTGTTATGTCTTTTCTTTATGGTATTTTCAGGATTCACTTAAATAAGTAAACCACTCAGAGTGCTGCATTTTATTATGCCAATGTATCCATCCCCAGAGAAAAACCGACTGGGGTGAGGCTAGTTGGCTTTACTGTGTCAATACTGGTTATTTACAAAGCCCTTTGGGTTGATCCACCAGAAGTGCTACCTGATGACTGCTTGCTTTGTTCTGTGAATGATCAATTACATCAAAATACATTTTGTAGTAAGGTGATAAGTTATGTTTAACACCTATTACGAGCAATTTACTGACACTGCAGGGGGTAGTCTCTGTGATTAGCAGCTTTAGTTGATTTTGAGAAATTTATTTGATTTTCATTTTTCCTGTTCAATCTTCAAAGGAGATGGAAAGGATATATTGGACAACCTTCTAACAAATCTTTAGGTGCCATCAAGACACACTGTGGGTTTGACAAAACCCCACATATATATTATGTTGAGATCGTTGATCTGGATCTAGAAATATTTACAGGATTAGCAAAGGGTTGCGTCATTTGTTATTTTTGTACCGAGGAGGTATAAATAAAGTTCTATAAACTATTGTAACCTTCTGTATCATCACTAGCTACATATTATCTGTTACTTTTAATAAAGCTGCTTTGCAGTTTATAACCTATACCATGGTCCAACTGCATACTTATCTTTTGCTTTCTGAACTCTAGGTGGTCAAAAGTACAAAGTCAAAAGTATGAAATATTACTAATATGGGTTCCTATTCAATCCCTGGGATCACTATAGAATCATAGAATGGTTACAGCATGGAAGGCGGCCATTCGGCACATCGAGCCTGTGCCGGCTCTCTGCAAGAGCACTTCAGCTAGTTCCACTCCCTCGCCCTTTCCCCGTAGCCCTACAAATGTTTTTCCTTCAGGTATTTATCCAACTCTCTTTTGAAAGCCGTGATTGAGTCTGCCTCCACCACCCTTTCAGGCATTGCACTCCAGATCCTAACCACTCGCTGCGTAAAAAAGCTTTTCCTCATCTCGCCTTTGGTTCCTCTGCCAATCACCTTAAATCGGTGTCCTCTGGTTCTCGACCCATCTGCCAATGGGAAGTTTCTCTCTATCTACTCAGTCCAGACCCCTCATGATTTTGAACAGCTCTATCAAATCTCCTCTGCTCTAAGGAGAACAACCCCAGCTTCTCCAGTCTATCCACGTAACTGAAGTCCCTCATCCCTGGAATCATTCCCTTAAATCTTTTCTGCACCATCTTTAAGGCCTTCACGTCCTTTCTAAAGTGCGATGTCCAGAATTGGACGCAATACTCCAGTTGAGGCCGAACCAGTGTTTTATAAAGGTTCATCATAATTTCCAAGCTTTTGTACTCTGTGCCTCTATTCATGAAGCCCAGGATCCCATTAACTTTTTAACTGCTTTCTCAACCTGCCCTGCCACCTTCAACGATTTGTGCATATATCCCTAGTTCTCTCTGTTCATGCACCCCCTTTAGGATTGTACCCTTTGATGCGCCATCAATTACTCAAAAGACTGAGGTTGAGCGAGTAACAACCAGGCTTTTATTAACTAAAGAATGAAGGTCTTGTCTCGAGTGGTCGACCCGTCCAGAATACTAAGGGACTGGGAGGTAGTCACTTATATACCTGGAATAGTGGGAGGAGTCAGCCGAGGCATGTCCAGACCTGTACCTAGTGGAATACACATACAGACACAGACAGGTATGACAGTGGTTTACCACATTCACCCCTTGTTTAAAAATGAGTCCGGCGGGGTGAAGTGTATTTAAAAGTTCGTGTATTGGAGTCTCTCCGGAGGTCTTGTCTGCCGCTGTGATCGACGTGGCGACGGCAGGGGTGGTGGAGCTTCCGGCGTCGCGTCCCGTGTAGGCTGGGGCCCTGGAGTGTAGTCCTCGTGGGTGACGGGCTCAGACGTGCCGGCTGCTGGGGTTGGATATCGGGTCGTGGGGGGGGGGGGTGGTAATGGGTAGTGGGTTACAGCGGTCCCCGAGGGTGCGAGGTCTCGTATGGAGACTGTGTCCTCCCGCCCGTCCGGGTACGCAATGTAAGCGTACTGGGGGTTGGTGTGGAGGAGGTCGACCCTCTCGACCAGGGGGTCCGTTTTATTGGCCCTCACGTGTCTTCTCAGTAGTACCGGCCCTGGGGACGTCAGCCATGGCGGTAACGATGTCCCCGATGTGGACTTCCTTGGGAAGACAAACATTTTCTCGTGAGGGGTGGCATTGGTGGCAGTGCAGAGAAGTGACCGAATCGAGTGGAGCGCGTCGGGGAGCACCTCCTGCCAGCGGGAGGTCGGAAGGCCCCTAGACTTTAAGGCTAGTAGGGCGGCCTTCCAAACAGTTGCATTCTCTCTTTCCACCTGTCCGTTCCCCCGGGGGTTGTAACTGGTGGTCCTGCTTGTGGCTATACCCCTAGCGAGCAGGTACTGGCGGAGTTCGTCGCTCATAAACGATGAGCCCCGGTCGCTATGGATATAGCTGGGGAAACCGAACAGGGTGAAGAGGCTGTTCAGAGATTTAATGACCGTGGCACTGGTCATGTCCGGGCAGGGGATAGCGAACGGGAACCGGGAGTACTCGTCAATGATGTTGAGGAAGTACACATTGCGGTCGGAGGAGGGGAGAGGCCCTTTGAAATCGACGCTCAGGCGTTCGAAAGGGCGAGTGGCTTTTATCAGGTGGGCTCTGTCTGGTCTATAAAAGTGCGGTTTGCACTCAGCGCAGACTTGGCAGTTCTTGGCCATGGTCCTGACCTCCTCGATGGAGTAAGGCAGGTTGCGGGCCTTGATGAAGTGGAAGAACCTGGTGACCCCCGGGTGGCAGAGGTCATTGTGGAGGGCCCTCAGCCTATCGATCTGCGCGCTGGCGCAGGTGCCACGCGATAGGGCATCTGGGGGTTCATTGAGCTTCCCAGGCCGGTACAAGATCTCGTAATTGTAGGTGGAAAGTTCGATTCTCCACCTCAAGATCTTGTCGTTTTTGATTTTGCCCCTCTGCTTGTTGTTAAACATAAAAGCAACTGAACGCTGGTCAGTGAGCAGGGTAAATCGTTTTCCGGCCAGGTAGTGCCTCCAATGACGCACAGCCTCCACGATAGCCTGGGCCTCCTTCTCGACCGCGGAGTGTCTGGTCTCCGGGCCCTGGAGGGTTCGTGAGAAGAATGCCACAGGTCTCCCCGCCTGATTAAGGGTGGCGGCCAGAGCGAAGTCGGACGCATCGCTTTCCACCTGGAAGGGGATGGATTCGTCCACTGCGTGCATGGTGGCTTTGGCAATGTCTTCCTTGATACGGTGGAAGGCTAAGCGGGCCTCTGCCGTCACGGGAAAAAGAGGTGGACTTGATCAGCGGACGGGCTTTGTCTGCATAGTAGGGGACCCACTGAGCGTAGTAGGAAAAAAACCCTAGGCACCTCTTCAGAGCTTTTAGGCAGTGGGGCAGTGGGAGTTCCATAAGGGGACGCATCCGGTCTGGGTCGGGACCGATGACCCCGTGTTCTACAACACAGCCAAGGATGGCGAGGCGGTCTGTGCGGAATATGCACTTCTCCTTGTTATATGTCAGGTTCAGGAGTTGGGCGGTGCGGAGGAATTTCTCGAGGTTTGCGTCATGGTCCTGCAAGTCATGGCCGCAGATGGTCACATTATCTAGGTAAGGGAAAGTGGCCTGCAGCTCGTTTTGATCGACCATCCGGTCCATCTCCCTTTGGAAGACGGAGACCCCGTTGGTAACGCCGAAGGGAACCCTAAGGAAGTGATAGAGGCGGCCGTTTGCCTCAAAAGCAGTATACTGGCGGTCTTCAGGGCTGATGGGGAGCTGGTGGTACGCTGATTTCAGGTCAATGGTCGAAAAGACGCGGTACTGCGCGATCTGGTTGACCATGTCAGCTATGCGGGGGAGTGGGTAGGCGTCCAGCAGGGTGTAGCGGTTTATTGTTTGGCTGTAGTCGATGACCAGGCGCTGTTTCTCGCCGGTCTTAACGACCACAACCTGGGCTCGCCAGGGGCTGGAGCTGCCCTCAATAATCCCCTCCTTCAGGAGCCGTTCCACTTCGGTTTTGATGAAAACCCTGTCCCCGGCACTGTATCGCCTGCTCTTTGTGGCGATGGGCTTACAGTCGGGGGTGAGGTTAGCAAACAGTGGGGGGGGTGGGACTCTGAGTGTGGAGAGGTTGCATCTGGTGCGCGGCGGGCAATTTGGAGGCTGCTGGCTGCGGACTGTGAGTGGGGGGAGGGGGCCACCGTACGCCATCGTAACGCTTTTGAGGTGGCACTGGAAATCCAACCCCAGTAGAACGGCAGCGCAGAGGTCGGGCAGGACCAGGAGTTTAAAATTATTGAACACAGTCCCGTCTACTACTAGTGTCACCACGCAGTAGCCGCCAATGTCCGCTGACTGGGACTCGGAGGCCATAGAAATCCGCTGGTGCGCAGGCAGGACTGGGAGAGAGCAACGCCGCACCGTGTCGGGGTGGATGAAGCTCTCTGTGCTCCCGGAGTCAAAAAGGCAGTTTATTGCATGGCCGTTTACCTTAACGTCCATTTTGGACCGAGCTAGCTGGTGCGGTCTCGTTTGGTCCAGCGTCACAGAGGCCAGCGTAGGGGTCGGTGTGTCGCTGCGAGTATCAGATGGGGGGGGGTTGGCGGTCTGCTGCGTCCCGGCTGGTGTCCAAGATGGCGGTGTACATGATTCCCATGTGGCTGGAGTCGTCCAAGATGGCTGCTGCTGCGGTGGTTCGCACATGGCTGGGGTGGCCCAAGATGGCGGCTCGCACGGCCCACACGCGGCGCTGCTGGCGTTCGGGGTGGCTTTGGCCTTGCAGACGCTGGCGTAGTGTCCCTTTTTCCCGCAGCCCGAGCAGGTCGCATTCTTCGCCGGGCAGCGCGCTCTGGGGTGTTTGGCCTGGCCACAGAAGTAGCATTTCTGGCCTTGGGATACTGCTGTCTGGCTTTGGGACACTGCTGCGGTAGTTGGGCCGTTGTTGGGCTGTGGCTGGGGTGGCACGGTGCTATGGGGCTGTCCTACCGTGTCCCAGGTTGTCGTTCCCCGCGGCGTCCACGGTGCAGAGGAGTAGGCATCCATGCCCCGGGAGGCTGCGTCCAGCGTTAGTGCGATGTCGGAGGCTTTGTCGAGGGTGAGGTCACTCTGCTCCAGCAGTCGCTGTCGGGTGTAGTTGGACCTGTGGCCCGCTACGAAGGCATCCCGGATCAGTTCCTCCGTGTACTTAGTGGGCGTTACCGCCTTACACCCACAGGCCCGGCCAAGCACGGACAGTGCTTGGAGGTATTCCTCAGTCGATTCCCCAGGTTGTTGCTTGCGACTCCCCAGAAGGTGCCTAGCGTATACTTCGTTCACAGGGCGCGTGTACTGGGTCTTGAGGAGCTGGAGGGCGGCTGTGTACGAGGTCGCGTCCCAGATGACTGAGTACGCTCGGTGGTTCACCTTGGAGAACAGGACAGACAGTTTGTCCGCATCCGTTTCGACTGCAGTGGAGGCAGTCAGGAATGTCTCGAAGCACGTGAGCCAGTGAGCAAACTTGGTGGAAGCGTCCGCTTCCCGACTGTCTAGGTCCAGGCATGCTGGTGTGAGGATCTTCTCCATTATAAAAAATTTAGTTAATAAAATTGATGCGCCATCAATTACTCAAAAGACTGAGGTTGAGCGAGTAACAATCAGGCTTTTATTAACTAAAGAATGAAGGTCTTGTCTCGAGTGGTCGACCCGTCCAGAATACTAAGGGACTGGGAGGTAGTCACTTATATACCTGGAATAGTGGGAGGAGTCAGCCGAGGCATGTCCAGACCTGTACCTAGTGGAATACACATACAGACACAGACAGGTATGACAGTGGTTTACCACACCCTTTAGTTTATATTTCTTCTCTTCATTCTTTCTACCAAAATGTATCAGTTCGTACTTTTCTGCGTTAAATTTAATCTGCCACATTGCCAAAAAGAGTAGCAAGCCTGAGGATTGAGAGGATTTTAGAATTCAGCAAAGGAGAACCAAGAAACTGATAAAGAAAGGGAAAATAGAATGAGAGTAAATTAGCGAGAGACATAAAAACAGATTGTAAAAGCTTCTATAGGTATGTAAAAAGGAAAAGATTAGCAAAAGTAAATGCAAGTCCCTTACAGGCTGAGACAGGAGAAATTATAATGGGGAATAAGGAAATGGCAGAGAAATTAAACAAATACTTTGCGTCTATCTTCACGGAAGACGACACAAAAAACTTCCCGGAAACAGTGGAGAACCAGGGGTTTAGCAAGAATGAGGTACTGAAAGAAATTAGTACTCGTAAAAAAAATAGTACTGGAGAAATTAATGGGTCTGAAAGCTGATAAATCCCCTGGACCTGATGGCCTACATCCTAGGGTTTTGAAAGAGGTGGCTATAGAGATAGTGGATGCATTGGTTGGCATTTTCCAAAATTATATAGATTCTAGAATGGTTCCTGCGGATTGGAAGGTAGCAAATGTAACCCCACTATTTAAGAAAGGAAGGAGAGAGACAATGGGGAACTACAGACCAGTTAGCCTGACATCAGTAGTAGGGAAAATGCTAGAATCTATTATTAAGGACGTGGTAACAGGGCACTTAGAAAATAACAATAGGATTGGGCAGATTGGGCACGGATTTATGAAAGGGAAATCGTGTTTGACGAATCCGTTAGTTTTTTGAGGTTGCAACTAGAATAGATAAGGAGGAGCCAGTGGATGTGGTATATTTGGATTTTCAGAAGGCATTCGATAAGGTGCCACACAAGAGGTTATTAAACAAAATCAGGGCTCATGGGATTGGGGGTAATATGGATTGAGGATTGGTTAACAGACAGAAAACAGAGAGTAGGAATAAACGGGTCATTTTCGGGTTGGCAGGCTGAAACTAGTAAGGTATCGCAAGAATCTGCTTGGGCCTCAGCTATTCACAATCTAGATCAATGATTTGGATGAGGGGACCAAATGCAATATATTCAAGTTTGCTGATGATACAAAACTGGGTGGGAATGTTAGTTATGAGGAGGATGCAAAGAGACTTCAAGTGGATATAGACAAGCTAAGTGAGTGGGCAAGAACATGGCAAATGGAATATAATGTGGAGAAATGTGAAGTTATTCACTTTGGTAGGAGATTGGGAAATGTTGGTGTTCAGGGGGACCTGGGTGTACTTGTACATGAATCACTGAACGTTAACAGGCAGGTACAGCAAGCAATTAGGAAAGCAAATGGTAAGTTGGCCTTTATTACAAGAGGATTTGAGTATAAGAGTAAAGACATCTTACTGCAATTATATAGAGCCCTGGTGAGACCACACCTGGAGTATTGTGTGCAATTTTGTTCTTCTTACCTAAGGAAGGATATACTTGCCATACAGGGAGTGCAACGAAGGTAGATGCAGGGAGGATGTTTCCCCTGGCTGGGGAGTCTAGAACCAGGGGTCACAGTCTCAGAATACGGGGTCGGCCATTTAGGACCGAGATGAGGAGAAATTTCTTCACCTAGAGGGTGGTGAATCTTTGGAATTCTCTACCCCAGAGGGCTGTGGAGGCTCAGTCATTGAGTATATTCAAGACAGAGATTGATAGGTTTTTGGAAATTAAGGGAATCAAGGGATATGGGGATAGTACAGGAAAGTGGAGTTGAGGTAGATCATCAGCCATGATCTTATTAAATGGCGGAGCAGGTTCGAGGGGCCAAATTGCCTACTCCTGCTCCCATTTCTTATGTTTTTATGTGTCCACCCATTCCACCAGCCTGTCTATGTTCTCTTGAAGTCTATCACTATCCTCCTCACTGTTCAAGTTTTGTGTCATCTGCAAATTTTGAAATTATGCTGGGTTTATCTTTACACCATTTTTTGAACAAGGGTGTAACATTTGCAATTCTCCAGTCCTCTGGCACCACCCCCATTTCTAAGGAGGATGGGAAGATTATGGCTAGTACCTCTGCGATTTCTTCCTTCACTTCCCTCAGAGTCCTAGGCTGCATCCCATCTGGTCCTGGTGACTTATCTACTTCAAGTACAGCCAGCCTTTTTAGTACCTCCTCGTTATCAATTTTTATCCCATCCAGTATCTCCTCTACCTCCTCCTTCACTATGTCTATGGCAGTATCTTCTTCCTTGGTGAAGACAGATGCAAAGTACTCATTTAACACCTCAGCCATACCCTCTGCCTGTATGTGTAAATCTCCTTTTTGGTCCCTAATCTTATAGTCCCTATATTACCAGTTATTCTGCACATAAGTCACACTCCAGTTCATGGGGAGTGAAGATTTACTTATGGAAGTGTTCTTTGGCACTGAACACAATTGATACAGTTTGAATCTTACTCGGTGTTAAATTCCATTTTCAATTTATCTGCCCAATTGCATATCTGATCTAAGTGATTCTGCAAATTTCCACCTGTATCCTCTGAATACAGTAACAGTAGTCCAACGTGGTTTGATCAGCCCACCCTTCAGATGAGACATTAAACTGCTGCCCCATCTACAACAGCAGCACCTGGCATTTATATAGCGCCTTTAACGTAGTAAAAAATTCCAAGGTGTTTCACAGGAGCGTTATCAAATACAATTTGACACTGAGCAACATAGAGATATTAGGACACTTGGTCAAAGAGGTAGATTTTAAAGGAAGAGAAACATGTAGAGAGGCAGAGAGGTTTAGGAATGGAATTCCAAAGATTAGGGCCTATGCAGCTGAAGACACAGCTGCCAATTGTGGAGTGATGAAAATCGGGGATGCAGAATTAGACGAGCAGAGAGATCTCGGAGGGTTGTAGGGCTGGAAGGGCAAG
>NW_028226446.1:0-40231 GCF_052327205.1 Somniosus microcephalus
AGAGTGCAATGTGCAAGAGCCACATCTGACACAAGGCAAAAGTTGAAGGGGGCAGAGGGATCAAGAGCAGGTTTTGTGAGGAGTGGAGTTACAACAGCAGTTATGAAAGAGTGAGACAGCTAAGAGAACTGCTTACATGTCAGCAATCTGTATTGAAGTCTACTGTTATGCTCACAAGACAAGCGTGCTTTATTTTATATACATGCATGTTTAATACAGATGCACTGACCACTGAACTGTTGAATTAAGACTGACTTTAAAGCAATTGTCAGTTTAAACAATAAACCTAATTAAAAGCAGAGCGCTTTAATTCGTTGACAAGTTCTGCAGAAGGCACTACATCATCCTTTTCAGAAGCAGGAGATTAATATGGAATGGAATAAGATAACAAAGTTAGTCAAAGAATTAGTGTGAAACAAGCAGAGACAGTCACTCAGGGGAAGATAGGTACCTTTTGCATTTTTGTCCATGAGCAACATGTCAATAAGTTTGTTTGATTTTCATCACCACCCATTTCAATATTACACAGGCAAATGGATGATGAGGAATATAAAAGTGGCACAGCTCCATGAAGGATCAATGGGGTGATCCATGCAGGATGTCCCACACAGCAGTGTGGATGAAGACAGGAACTCAGCTTAAAAAGCTTGAATATGTGTTCCACCATCTTATGGCATCATGCAAGTGGAGATCTGGCACTTCCCACTGGGGTATCAGGGAAACAAGAAAAGGAAAACCAGAAGAGCGGTCACCAGTTGCTGCCAAAGGCCTGTGACCAAGGATAGACTGATCAGTTGGGTGGGGGCAGGAGAGAAAGATGTTGCCCCCCCCTCCCCCATGACAATATTGTAGCAATGAAAATGCTTTGAAAGTTCAACATGAATAAACGATCATTCACTATCAAGCTCATATTACTGAACAAGTACTACACACATTAATCAACAAATGTAGTACACATTAACCAAAACTGGCAATTGCTCATTCTGGTTTGTAGAGGCTTACCATCTCCTTGTCCAGTGTGCTTGTTATTAGTCTGGGCCCAGGATTTCACAACTGTACTTGGTGCCTCTGGTGTGCTTGGGGCTGTGGGGTCTGAACTGGGCTGCTGTTGCGATTCTTGTACTTGGGCTTGGGCTTGGGCTTGGGCTTCAGTGGTACTGTTAATAAAACCACAATTTTGATATTAGTTCTCTTGCTTTTATGAAAAACAGATGAGAAATGTCAGTCTATTCCTCCAAAATCTTGGACAATTACTGTAATAGCTTTGGCCAAATATTCAGTCATTTTCTTTATCTATCTTATTAAAACCCCTTTTCAGAACACCAAGTTTAAAATGCCATGGTATCAATTGTAAATACATTAAAATTTCTCAACCATTTTATTCTTAAAATAAAATCTCTAGGTTCATATTTCTAGATTGACACAATGTTGCCAATTCAGGGTTTTGCAGAGTTCTTGCTTACCAATCCCCCCTTTTTAACCATACAGTAAACTCTTGTTTAAACGGCACTTAATCATCCAGAATACTTCAATAACGGGCAAAATAGATAGCCAGTAATCTTGCCAAATCCATCCAACACTCGTTTTGCCGAGTCCAGGTCTCCCGCGGTGGCTGAGTTAGTCAGTGGTTTTTATTTTTGTTTGTTAAAAATTGCCTTGGTAGGTACAGGTTAAGCGCCTCGAATCCGGCAACCTCAGGACCGAGGCTGAGCCGGTTTTCTCCGGACTTCGGAATGTGTTTCTGATGTCCAAAGTCCAGAAACGCCCAAGCCCAGGTTGCGATATTTCCGGACTTCGGACATCAAACACGTGCAGAGTCCGGAAATGTCTGGGCCCAGGTTGCGCTATTTCTGTTTTTTGGTAAGCCTCCCTCGGTGTCCGGATTCCGGAACATTTTATGGATTCCGGACCCCTGCCACCAATCGTCCTGGAGTCCGGAACATTCCGGATCTGGGACGCTCAACCTGTACACCTCTCTGTTATCCAGAATTTTTCATCAACCGGCACCATCCTAATCCCATAGGTGCCAGATAAGAGAGTTTACTGTATTGGTTTTTTTTTAATTTTTTTTTATAAATGTCATTCCTGCCAACTTCTCCTTAGGAGAGGAAGAAAATAGTGGACTTAAGTGATATTTCCTCTCTGCAGGTGACGAGGGCCTATCCTAAAGTAGGTGGATGCCACACCAATTATGTCTGTTCTTTGTTTGCATACACATCTGCCTTTATAATATGCAGCACAAGAAAGTTAATTTTTTTGTAAATAATATAGATTAGCATATTTTGCAAGCTGCAATGAAAAATATGTACTCAATACAATTCTATGAAGACAACAACTTTACTGTAGTCTGTACCTCTCCTCCTCTTGCTGTTCAGATTTGGTGACCCATCCTGATCCATCCTTTGGTACAATATTCACATTGGGATCATTTCCTTTGTTCTCTGCTTTGAGGCTCGGAAGATTGGCAGGTGGTGGTATGCGCCGTGAGCTGGCCACTTTTCCCAGGCTCTGCAATCCATGGCGTGCTGCAACTGTAAACAATGACCAAATAACGGTTAGGGATAAGAGTATAACTATGAAGATTCAAAATGTGGGGGACTTTATTTTGCACTCCTTTACATTTTCAACCACGCATCTGACATAACACCAATTTCTTTCTACAATATAGAATTTCTCTCAGCACGCAACTATATTACTTTTAAACTGGGTGCAGACTTCTGCTCAGAACTAGTCAGAGACTGCCAGGACGATGTGACCATAAGAATTTTAATTTATGCATTTTTTTTTGGTAATACCTGAACACAGGTCAGGTCCTATAACAATTTATAATTCTTTCATAAAATCTGAATAAACCTAAAAGTACAACGGTAGTCCACGGTGCTTTGTTACTTTTCAATCTTCATAAAAATATGAACAGCCTTAAATTACCAAATTGGAAAATTTTGTAGCGCAGCACAGGCCACGGCTGCTCCAATGTGCTAATCCAGGAAGATAAGATTTCATATCATGGTGTGTATATTCTCAATTTCCACCATGGCACCAAGAGAGGTGCTGAGCAGAATTGAAAGTACTCCTCCACAGGGGGCAGGGAAAATGAAAGGATGAATCAATATAGTGCCGATGTTGAAGAGCAGCACTAAGCGGGCAAGAGTGCAGCTCACCATAAGAACATAACATAAGCAATAGGAGCAGGAGTAGGCCATTTGGCCCCTCAAGGCTGCTCCGCTATTCAATATCATGTCTGACCTTTTACCTAATCTCCACCTTCCTGCGCTATCCCCATATCCGTTGATTCTCAATATCCAAAAATCTATCGATCTCTGTCTTCAATATACTCAACAGCCCTCTGGGGTAGTGAATTCCAAAGCTTCACCACCCTCTGCGTGAAGAAATTTCTCATCAGTCCTAAATGGCCGAACCCTTATTCTGAGACTGTGACCCCTGGTTCTAGACTCCCCAGCCAGGGGAAACATCCTCCCAGAATCTACCCAGTCAAGCCCTGTAAGAATTTTGTATGTTTCAATGAGATCACCTCTCATTCTTCTAAAGTCTAAATATCAGCCTAGTCTACTCAATCCCTCCTCATAGGACAATCCCCCTAATCAGTCTGGTGAACTCCCACTATAGCAAGTACAGAAAACTTTGGTTTATCCGGAGTTTGTATGTCCGGAAACCTCGATCTAACAGCAGAAATCAGCAGCCATTTTGGTTAGGTTTTTATTCTTCTCCTAGCATTTTTTTTTTTTTTTTTTGTTTTAATTTTTTTTTTAATAAAAACAGTCAGGCTCTGGAAAGCGTCTCTGTAGCTTAGCAACAGCTTCAGAGACGCTTCCAAGGTACGGGCCAAGTGTTTACAAGCTGTTGCTAAGCAACAGTGTTTGTTGTCAGATACGGAGATGAAAACCTCCGTATCCTTCAACATTAGCGCTGGTCTATCCGGAAGTTTTGATAGATCGGCAGCAGCTCGGCCCTGTCGGTGCCGGATATCGCGAAGTTTCCTGTATATACTTCCTTAGGTAAGGAGACCAAAACTGTACGCAATACTCCAGGTGTGGTCTCAGCAG
Organism: Somniosus microcephalus; assembly: GCF_052327205.1. NCBI lineage: Eukaryota > Metazoa > Chordata > Chondrichthyes > Squaliformes > Somniosidae > Somniosus > Somniosus microcephalus. The sequence continues at coordinate 4,065 of NW_028226446.1, forward strand.
GGCCCTATATAATTGCAGCAAGACATCTTTACTCTTATACTCAAATCCTCTTGTAATAAAGGCCAACATACCATTTGCTTTCCTAATTGCTTGCTGTACCTGCATGTTACCTTTGTGATTCGTGTACAAGGACGCCCAGGTCACTCTGAACACCAACATTTCCCAATCTCACACCATTTTAAAAATACTCTGCTTTTCTATTTTTCCTACCAAAGTGGATAACTTCACATTTTCTTCCATTTGCCATATTCTTGCCCACTCACTTAGCCTGTCTATATCCCCTTGAAGCCTCTTTGCATCCTCCTCACAACTTGCATTCCCACCTAGCTTTGTATCAGCAGCAAACTTGGATATATTGTATTTGGTCCCCTCATCCAAATCATTGATATAGATTGTGAATAGCTGAGGCCCAAAGCACTGATCCTTGCGGTACCCAACTAGTTACAGCCTGCCAACCCAAAAATGACCTGTTTATTCCTACTCTCTGTTTTCTGCCCGTTAACCAGTCCTCCTTGTTAGCCACAGTTGGACCACTTTGCTTGTGGGGTTTTTGTACCTTAAAGGAATGTATATTTGTTGTAAATTATGTATTAATTCTTTAAATGCTAGCCATTGCTTGTCTACCGTCATACCTTTTAATGTAGTTTCCCAATCTACCTTAGCCAACTCGCCCCTCATACCTACGTAGTTTGCTTTGTTTAGATTTAAGACCCTAGTTTCGGATTTAACTAAATCACTTTCAAACTCAATATAAAATTCTATCATATTATGGTCACTCTTCCCTAAGGGCCCCTTTACTACAAGGTTATTAATTAACCCTCTCATTGCATAGTACTAGATCTAAAATAGTCTGTTCCCGAGTTGATTCCTCAACATACTGATCTAGAAAACTATCTTGTATACATTCCATGAATTCATCCTCCACACTATTACTGCAAATTTGGTTTGCCCAGTCTATATGTAGATTAAAGTTCCCCATGATTACTGTATTACCCTTGTTACATGCGCCTCTGATTTCCTGATTTATACTCGGCCCTACATTGCAACTACTGTTTGGGGGCCTATAAACAATTCCCACCAATGTTTTCTGCCCATTGCTGTTTTAGCTCCACCCAAACTGATTTTACAACTTCATTTTCAGAGCCAAGATCCTTTCTCTCTACTGTCTTTATCCCATCCTTTTTATCAGGGCTACCCCTCCTCCTTTTCCATTTTGCCTATCTCTTCTAAAAGTTAAGTACCATGGAATATTTACTTCCCAACCATGGTCATTTTGCAACCACGTCTCCGTAATGGCTATTAAATCAAACCTATTAATTTCTATCTGTGCTATTATTAATTAATCTATTTTGTTGTGAATGCTTTGCGCACAGATATAGTGCCTTTAGGTTTGACTTTTTTCTAGTTTTCCCCGATGTCACCTTAGTCACTGATGCCCTATTACCTTTGTTACTCTCTCGGTCCCTTCCTGACCCACTGCTTATTTTCACCCAAAACTCTGCTCTAGAGCCTTGACATTTCTCTTGCTGCTTTTAAATTTACTTTTCCTGAATCCTGCCACCCCCCATTCATTAGTTTAAAGCCCTGTCTACTGCCCTAGTTATTCGATTCGCCAGGACACTAGTTCCAGCCCGGTTTAAGTGGAGCCCGTCCCAACGTAACAGCTCCCTCTTTTCCCAGTACTGGTGCCAGTGCCCCGTGAACCACCCTGTCCTCTCAATGGCCCAAGAAAAAGGATGGGGAAAGAGAGGACAAAAATATTGCTATTAAAGCAAAACTATTTACACAAACTAGAATAGACTCACCTGCATTTTTCTGAGTCTCTATTGACTTCCCCTTGTACGTGTTAAACAGGTTGAGTGTTGCATACTTGGTTTTCCCATCCTTTGCCTTTGTGCTCTGGCCTGACCTCTCTGACATTTCGATGGAAATTCATCGGGTCTAGTAAGGCCTGGATCACCTTCAGAACCAGCCGCCTCCTGTAAAGTAACACAAGGTCAGAAACTCCCAAAGACAGTTTATTCTTTTCAGATTGAGCAGGAAATTACATTTGACACTACAGGACTAACTGCAAATGAGGAAGATTACTCCAGTCAACACATGATTTGCTCCAGTTCCAGCACAGTAAATGCAACCAAATAAACTGCTTTAATTGCTCATCTAAGGAAGCCATTCATTAATTGAGGGCTATTTAGAGTGACTCTACAAGGACGATAAATAAATTGCTAATGCATATTATTTGTCGGTACCAATTTTGGATAGTATTAGAACAGACTTTTGTGCTACAGTCTAGAACTAACAGGAATGGAAATACAAGAATGGAGGAAACCATTTTTCTCTCCTTTTAACAGGATTCAAAAAGTTTTGGATAGATACTTCCACGTATAGAAAAATAGGAGTAGGCCATTCTGCCCTTTGAGCCTGCTCCGCCATTCAATATAATTGCTGATCCTCTACCTCAATACAGGAAACTGTGTGTTATCCGGAGGCTAAATGTCCAGCAAGCTCGAACTACCGGCAAAAATCAGGAGCCGTTTTCTTGGTTTCTTTTCGTTGCTTTTTTCTCAACAGTCAAGCTCTGCAAGGTCTGCAGCTAAGCAATAGCTTCAGCTAGAGACGCTACAGAGACGCTTGCCGACTGTTTAGAAGCTGTTGCTAAGCAACAGGATTTGTTGATTCACTCGGAGTTGAAAATCTCCGTATGTTTCAACATTAGCGCTGGAGTGTCCGGCAGTTTTGAGGGAACGGCAACAGCTCGGTGCCGGATAGCACAAAGTTTCCTGTACCATATTCCCGCTCTCTCCCCATATCCCTTGATGCCTTTTGCGTCTAGAAATCTATATCTCCTTCTTAAATGTATTCAGTGACTTGGCCTCCACAGCCTTCTGTGGTAGAGAATTCCACAGGTTCACCACCCTCTGAGTGAAGAAATTTCTCATCTCAGTCCTAAATGTCCTACCCCATATCCTGAGACTGTGACCCCTCGTTCTAGACACCCCCCCCCCACGACCCAAGCCAGGGGAAACATCCTCCCTGCATCCAGTCTGTCTAGCCCTGTCAGAATTTTATATGTTTCAATGAGAACCCCCTCATTCTTCTAAACTCTAGTGAATACAGGCCTAGTCGACCCAGTCTCTCCTCATAAGACAGTCCTGCCATCCCAGGAATCAGCCTGGTGAACATTCGCTGCACTCCCTCTATGGCAAGTATATCCTTTCTTAGGCAAGACCAAAACTGCACACAGTACTCCAGGTGTGGTCTCACCAAGGCCCTGTACAACTGTAGTAAGACATCCTTGCTCCTGTACTCAAATCCTCTTGCAATAAAGGCCAGCATACCATTTGCCTTCCTAACTGCTTGCTGCACCTGCATGTTTGCTTTCAGTGACTGGTGTACAAGGTCACCCAGGTCCCTTTGTACATCAACATTTCCCAAACTATCGCCATTTAAATACTCTGCCTTTCCGTTTTTCCTACCAAAGTGGATAACTTCACATTTATTCACATTATACTGCATCTGCCATGTATTTGCCCACTTACTCAACTTGTCTAAATCGCCTTGAAGCCTCTTTGCATCCTCCTCACAACTCACAGTCCCACCAAGTTTCGTGTCATCAGCAAACTTGGAAATATTACATTTGGTTCCCTCATCCAAATCATTGATATATAGTGAATAGCTGGGGCCCAAGCACTGATCTCTGCGGTACCCCACTAGTCACCGCCAGCCACTCTGAAAAAGACCCATTTATTCCTACTCGGTTTCCTGTCTGTTAACCAATTTTCAATCTATGCCAGTATATTACCCCCAATCCCATTTGCTTTAATTCTGCACACTAACCTCTTACGTGGCACTTTATCAAGGGCCTTCTGAAAATCCAAATACACCACATCTACTGGTTCTCCCTTATCTATTCTACCAGTTACATCCTCAAAAAACTCCAGTAGGTTTGTCAAACATGATTTCCCTTTCATAAATCCATGTTGACTTTGTCTAATCCCGTTGATATTTTCTAGCATACTTGGTGAAAGGCTGACGATTCTGAGATTTGACCAGGTATGGGTGCAATTAAATAAAAAGGCTTTTGCAGTACTTAAGGAGTTAGTTGCCTTTTGCTTGGATATATCAAGAACAAACTGCAAATTCTATGATAATTCAGAGGGATACTGCAGGAGTGTTGGTTCATTAGTGAGGTTTTCTGTCAACTCTTTCTATATCCCACCTCTCTCGCTGGGGTACAGTTCCACAGACGCACTCACTCAAATAGCTATTCTTCATGTGTGCACCTTGGATCAAGTGTTGGGTTATTCAACTGCAGGATGAGTATCAGCCAAATCCAATCCTGTCCTCACCAGACAGCCACACATGTACTTCACTAGGAGTTGCCAGATAATAATTAGGAGTGGAAATGCGAGCTCAGCTGCAGCATTTCTACCACTGTGATTGGGGATTAATATTGGGATCTCCCTGATCTGTATGCAACGCCATTTTTATATCTACTTAAATAAGGCAGCTTCATATTAGAAGGCCGACTAGAAAATTTGCATGCGACTATAAAACCTAAAACACATAGCCTGTTTATATTATTTGCATACCTGGAGTATATACATACTAGTGCACACAATCTTTTGCAGGTGGTCAACAACGAAAATTGAGAAAAATTTTACAATAGTAAAACCAATACACTAGATTTTATGGAACTCTGATTCTCAATAACAAGAATGGGTTCAAATGGTTCAGGGCTTTGTTTGGTATTTTTAATCTTAGCTAGGGCAATACAATGGGCCTCCGCATACTCGTGCTTAGGTGGAAGAAAGCCAGAGATCCTAATATTGAATGCTATCCAAATGAGCATGGCTGCAAAGTTTATATGCAGGATCACACTTTGCCGAGAAGCCACTCTCAGATATTGTAAGCTCACACATGGCCACTTGGGTGAACAGCACAGAGAGCTGCTGCTTCCAGGACAAACAGATTCACTGCCTTTAGGGAGAGCTGAGAAGGGGGGGGGGGGTGCTGTGGGGTTAAGAGAAGAAAAGGACAGAACATTTGGGGGGGGGGGGGGGGCGGGGGGAAAGAGAGATGAGAAACTGACCACTAAATTCAAAAAGTGCCATAAAAAACTTGCCAGCAGAATAAAATCAACAAATGGGGCACTAGCCAGATGATTTAAAGAATACTTCCTACTCTAGTAACTAACTGGAAATTCAAGCAGTTTCATATTTTTGAAACAGTACAATCTTTCCAGATCCACATGAACATCCTTGTCAGCAGCCGTTGTCAATTGAGAGAAGAACACAAGGTTCTTGATCGTTATTCATTAGCACCAGCTATAAAGTGTAGGCAAGAGCTCAACTGGAGTCAGCTGTGATGCCTCCATGGAGAACAGCTGGCCAACTCATTGACTAGGCTCACACCAAGAATAATCTCTTGAAGGAGATACTGGCGGTGACTGGAAACTCTGGAGGTGTACCTAAGCAAATGTAAGAACTACAGGACCAAAGGTGACAGAAGCAAACCGGCACAAAAGAAAAAGTATTCATGGTGGTAGCAAATATGCTCAGGCCAAACTAGTCTAATGAAAAAGTCTTCAGGTACAGTATCCTTATTCGATCTGGCTATCCAGCACTACACAGCAAATTTACATGTTGAATTTGCTTGATAAAACTTGGTGGTAGATTTCTTTAAATATTCAAATACAACTTGTGATTCCATAGTATGAACATAAGAAATAAGAGTAGGCCGTACGGCCCCTCGAGCCTACTCCGCCATTCAGTAAGATCATGTCTGATCATTGACCGCAACTCCACTTTCCCGCCCCATCTCCATATCCCTCGATTCCCCTAGAGTCCAAAAATCTATCTATCTCCGCCTTGAATATACTCAGACTCAGCATTCACAGCCCTCTGGGGCAGAGAATTCCAAAGATTCACAACCCTGGGGTGTTCTTGGATGCGACACTGGAATATTTGAGCATACTGTTTTAATGCTAACATATGAAAGCATGTGTGTGTTGGGAACTTGTGTTTCAAAGATTCCACCCAGACTACCCAAATTCAATTTTATTTAGTAATCCTCAACATTTGTCACAAAAATACTACTGTGAAACAGCAACATTCTACCACAATATGTTACACATACTTAATTGCTTCTCTATACTGTGCCAATGACATTTACATGTTATTTCACAGTACAGGAAACTGTGTTATATCCGGCACCGATGGGACCGAGCTGTTGCCGATCTATCAAAACTGCCAGACATACCAGCGTTAATGTTGAAGCATAGAGGTTTTCATCTCCGTATCTGACAACAAACACTGTTGCTTAGCAACAGCTTCAAACAAACAGTCAGCCCGTACCTTGGCAGTGTCTCTGTAGCTTAGCAACAGCTTCAGAGAGACTTTCCAGAGCCTGACTGTTGGGGAAAAAAAGCCACGAGAAGAAAAAAAACCTAACCAAACGGCTCCCGATTTCTGCCGGTAGATCGAGGTTTCTGGACATACAACCTCCGGATAAACCAAAGTCTCCTGTAATGATTACAGCAATGGCAAATGCCACCACCTACAGCACTATAAAGTATTTCATTGGACCTAAAGCATGAATAGTAGCAACAATTGCAGTGCATTCCATTCAAATTAGTACTTGAGAGCATGTTTAACCAAGCAGCCATGAAATGATGAGGTTTTCACTATGTCCAGATTCATGTTGGCAGCATGACAAGTCTGGCACTCAGTATAAACCACTTCCTCATCGTGCCTTTCCTAAAAAAAACACCAGTCTCTTTCTTACCTTTTAGTATAAAACTCAATTTTGATTTGGACAGAATACAACTGTGTAGCCAAAGAAAGGGAGATTGCAATAAAATGGTCTTTTTCTAGACTTCATCCTCCTGTAAATTATTGGTAACACACCCACGCAATATGTTCAGGTTTCTGGAAATTCTTTATTTTGGATCTCTGCCCCTCTCAAGTCCATTATAAAAGGAACTCTATTTACAATAGGAGCTTCTTAAACTAGCAAATTTGACTACTTGCTATGGACTGCTACATACTAAGCAAACGGTATTTTTCCAAAAGTCAGACACCTCCATGTCACAGGTAGGAAATCAGTTTTAAACTGTCGTGATAGTGTGTAGATATGCAAAATGTGCATATATTAAACTACATTTGACTAAATACCTAAAACAAAAACAGATTAAGCAATACCTAGTTGGTGAGATATCTAAATACAATCTCCCACTTATATAAATTATTTTTAAACTATCTACAGAAGTCAAAATGTTTCTCTTTCCTCTCTACCTCAAGGTGGAAAGATTTGTTTGCAATCTACAATGGCAGTTAAATGATCTTTTCCACACCATATCAATCATACGTCTGAACGCAAGTTACCCCAAAAGTTAGCTACTAGTGTTCACATGATCTTGTTACTTTTGTTTTCTGTATAATCACTCAAAGTCTACAACCATTCCAGTGAACCCAAGCATATCAAAGTACAAATTTGCAACCAGTTAAAAAAAGCCAACAAGATATTATCCTTCAGAATAACAAAGGAAACAAATGTTTTGCTTTAAAGGAATAATTATTTAGCAATGTGCCCAGCTGCTGATTACTGCTTTGGCTATGACAAAAAAAAAAATCTACCATCTTTCTGTAATTCTGTTTCAGAATATCTTTTAGATAGCAAGTCCAAAGATATTAAGTATTTTGAAGAAAACCTCCATCACAAATCACCCACTTTAACTTACACTACTACATTTAATAAATTATTCATGCTCTCGAAAAAAACAACTTACATGGCAACTACATCCTGAAACAGTACATTCATGTATATAACTGGACTTCAATGATATAGGGGGCTTGACAGGGTAGATGCTGAGAGGTTATTCCCCCTGGTTAGAGGGTCTAGAAATAAGGGGCATAGTCTCAGGATAAGGAGTCAGCGATTTATGATCGAAATGAGGAGGAATTTCTTCACTCGGAGGGTTGTGAATCTTTGGAACTCTACCTAGGTCGTTGGTTCCTACGTGGACCACAACAACTGGATCCTCCCACTCCAAATTCTTCTCCAGCCACGAGGAGATATCCTTAATCCTGGCACTGGACAGGCAACACATTTCAGAACTCCCAGAGAACAGTATCTATTCCCTTGTCTATACAGTCCCCTACCACTACAACTTTCCTTTTCACTCCCCCCACTTGAATGGCCTCCTGTACCACAGTCAGTTTGCTCATCCACCTTGCAGATTTTGCCCTTGTCTACACAGGCAGAAGTACCTCATACCTAGGATATTAGTGAAAAGAAATCAAAAAGAGCTGACACACACAACCGGCTCCAATATTAGAAGGGGCAATAGAAAAATATTAAAAATTCCTTGCAAAAAACTTTACAGCATTTGAAGTGCAACACTATGGGTCTGAGCAGCTGTAAACAAAAAGGCTTTATGTCAAAAAGGAGAAACGCAATTCGATTTTAGAATGTCTTCCCCAATTTACACTAAAAAGGGGTAGAGCAGAAAAAGATGACCACCTTGCGTGAGGAAAGTTTAAATGACTAGGAGTTAGAAAAGAGATTTTAATACATCCTCACACTATTGATAGTGGTAGAAGTGGGCAGCACTTAAGTTTGACTTTTTGCCCATTTGCACTTTAATGCAATAATTTCCTTCAAGAAACTAGCATTCTGTATCACATGCCAGTGTATTGTTCTAAAAAGCTTTGGAAAACACTGAAGGCTGTGCAATTTTAATGCTTGAAGTCATCAGCAACTGCAAAATGATTTAATGAATTAACATTGCTATAGAGCTTTTTGTTTCAATAACAAATATTTCAAATTGCTCAGACTTAATAATCCTTTATGAAGCTGTGATAAGATTATGAACAAAACGATTTGACACTTTCAATAGTTTTTCATTGACTACTGTAACTACTATAATCCCATTGAGATTTTTCCCTATGGGGGAAAAATAGTATCTAATCAAAAATCATATCATGTAACGTAATACATGCATGAACTGTCTAATTTGCAGAATAGGGTATTCACATTAATGATCATTTCTTACTATGCTATTTGTACCTGATTGACCCACTTCTAATTAGAATTATGCCAGAGTGATCAGATAGAATATTGAAGTTTGTGGTGCTGTACCTAAATTATAAAAAAGGAGTTTAAAAATTAACATTTTCTAGAAACTACAGAAATCAAGGAAGCAGGCATGCCATAGCTGTCCTGCTTAGGTCCTTCAATTAAGCTGAAGGCTAATGTGCATCCTATGGCTGATGTGGACATTCAAGTCTTGGGATGACAGCTACTGGAAGGCATTACCTGCAAGGTGTGGATAACAACACATATCCGGAGTCATATCACATACCATGGATGGGTTAGAGGAAAAAGCAACTGATGCTGAAGCTCTGGATCCCTAACTGATGAAATCATCATCGTCATCATCATATGCAGTATATTGTGTTCATGATGTGGTCAGAAAGATGGCAGCAATGCACTAATTTTATGGTACACTCTACCACACCCCTTGCCACTTATGAGGAGTTTCTGGTACTTGCTGTCTGGCCAGTACTGGCTCAAACCCACATATCAAGTGTCTACTGACAAACTAGTGACTTTGTAGGGTACTGAGGGGACAAGGGAAGAAAATAAAAGGCAAGCGGTGCCTCTGACTCCAAGTTGACACTCCTGATGTTGAACGATTGGAACAGAGTCAAATCTCTATGGCAGACTTGGTAACAAAGAACAAACATGTATTTAAATAGCTCCTTTCACACCCTCAGGATGTCCCAAAGCAATTCACAGCCAACTAATTACTTTTGAACATAACATAAGAAATAGGAGCTAGAGTAGGCCATTTGCCCCTTTGAGCCTGCTCTGCCATTCTCTCTCCCTTAGGCAGTCCCTCGGGACCAAGGATGACTTGCTTCCACATTAAAAATGAGTTCTCAGGTGACTGATGAGTCCAATGCAGGACCTAGAGTCTCTGTCACAGGTCGGGCAGACGGTGGATGAAGGGGCAGGGTGCTTGGGTTGACGTGCGCTCCTTGCGCTTGCTCCCGGCGAAGAGACTCGAGGTGTTCGGCGCCTTCCCGGATGCTTCTCCTCCACTTTGTGCAGTCTTGGGCCAGGGATTCCCAGGTGTTGGAGGGGATGTTGCACTTTTTCCAAGGAGGCTTTGCGGGTGTCCTTGAAGCGTTTCCTCTGCCCACCTGGGGCTCTCTTGCCATGTCAGAGCTCCGAGTAGAGCGCTTGTTTTGGGAGTCTTGTATCTCATAAGTCAACACCTTCACCGAAGCGTACGAGATCATGGGCCTTACACTAAACATCTCGATTATCAAAATCCAGCATTCAAGGTCATGGCTGATCTTCTACCTCAATACTACCTTCCCGCACTATCCCCATATCCCTTAGTTCCCAAAAATCTATCGATCTCTGTCTTGAATATACTCAATGACTGAGCATCCACAGCTCTCTGGGGTAGAGAATTCCAAAGATTCACAACCCTTTGAGTGATGAAATTTCTCCTCATCTCAGTCCTAAATGGCTGGCCCCCTTATTCTGAAACTGTGACCCCGTGTTCAAGATTCCCCAGCCGGAGAAACATTTTCTCACCATTAACCCTGTCAAGCTCCTTAAGAATTTTATATGTTTTCTCATTCTTCTAAACTCTAGAACTCTAAAATGTAGCTACTGTTATCATGTAGGCAAATAAAAACAATCAAATGCATGAACCAGATAGGTCCACAGAACTTCAGATCTCATTACTGGAACTTGGAAGGGCATACCAGTCAGTGCCAGTAGTAATTCTTCTCATTTGATTCAGATTCAGATTTGGTTTATTTGCCATATGTAACAAGTACAATGGAATGCTTGTTCCCCGTAGGGACGCGCCGCGTTCAGAGTCAATACAATGGCTTCCCGTGGCAGTGGGAGCACGATGTCCCTCAGCCGCTCCGTCCTCCTCTTCACCGCGGCCTCCTCCTCACTGTTGCCGGCTCCACATGCGGTGGCCTGCTTCTCCTGCTCTGGCCACCATGCCCGGCTCCCCTCCTCCCATCCGGACAGAGAGTTACCCGAAATGGAGCTGCCGGCCGACGTGCTGCAGCGTGTCGTGAGTCTGCTGCTCGTTGCGTTGCGCTCCTCTGCCCGACTCGCCGAACACATCGGCGGGATGTGAATGCTCCAATGCGGCCTCCTCTTTACCGTCGCCGGCTCCACAGCACCGGGCCTACTTCTCTCTTCACGGGTCGGTCTCTGGCCGCCATGCTCGGCTCCCCTCCTCCCAGTCGGAATTCCTTCCCGCCGAGGAGCTGCCGGCCGACGTCAGATAACACGAAGCTGAAGCCCAAACAGGGTGCTCCTTGTTGGACAAAAATGTGGAAACTGACCATAGCTTTCTTCTCCCATAAACTCCTTTCCTTTGCAACTGACTCCATCTCACTCCCCAGGCACTTCCTCAAGCTGCACCAGAAGACTGTACAAGATCTTGGGTGTCCCGTTAGATCCAGAGCTATGCTCAACACCACATACTATCCATCACCAATGCCATGTACTCCCATCACCACAACACTGCCTGCCTCTGCTCTACCAGCAATAAAACCTTTAACCATGCTTTTGCCACTTCAAAGTTTGATTTCTCCAATATTCTCTTTACTGGCCTCCGATTTTCCACAAGCTCCAACTTATCCAAAACTTTGACCCATTTTCTGTTCCGAACCAAGTCCAGGTCACCCATCACCCCAGCCTTGCACTGGCTCCCTGTTCCCCAACACCTTAAAATTTAAAATCCTAACTTCTCCAAATCCCTCCATGGCCTCACCACATTATCATCCTGCAAACTCATCCTGCATTCTTTAGACCTCCAACTCTGGTCTTGTGTGCATTCTGCCCTCCCTTCATCTCACCACTGCTCACAGATCTTTCAGCCACGCCAGCACTACTCTCTGGAACTCCCTCACTAAATCCCTATTCATCACCTTTAAAAACCTTCCCAAAACTTTTGGTCGCCTCTCCGAACTATCCCAATATGACTCGGTGTCCATTCCATTATCTATTCTATCTCCCTCCTCTGTAAAGTACCGTGCAACATTTCCTACATTAAAAGGCATTATATAATTTTTTTTTTTTAAATTAGTTTATGGGATCTGGGCGTCGCTGGCAAGGCCAGCATTTATTGCCCATCCCTAGGTGCCCTTGAGAAGGTGGGGGTGAGCCACCTTCTTGAACCGTTGCAGTCTGTGTGGTGATGGTACTCCCACAGTGCTGTTAGGCAGGCAGTTCCAGGATTTTGACTCAGCGACGATATACTTCCAAGTCAGGATGGTGTGTGACTTGGAGGGGAACTTGGAGGTGGTGTTCCCATGCGCCTGCTGCCCTTCTAGGTTGAAGAGGTCGCGGGTTTGGGAGTTGCTGCAGTGCATCTTGTAGATGGTACACACTGCAGCCACGGTACGCCGGTGGTGGAGGGAGTGAATGTTTAAGGTGGTGGATGGGGTGCCAATCAAGCGGGCTGCTTTGTCCTGGATGGTGTCGAGCTTCTTGTGTTGTTGGAGCTGCACTCATCCAGGCAAGTGGAGAGTATTCCATCACACTCCTTACTTGTGCCTTGTAAATGGCGGAGAGGCCTTGGGGAGGCAGGTGAGACACTCACTGCAGAATACCTAGCCTCTGACCTGCTCGTGTTGCCACAGTATGTGTGTGGCTGGTCCAGTTAAGTTTCTGGTTAATGGTGACTCCCCAGGATGTTGATAGTGGGGAATTCGGTGATGGTAATGCCATTTAATGTCAAGGGGAGGTGGTTAGACTCTCGCTTGTTGGAGATAGCCATTGCCTGGCACTTCTGTGACACGAATGTTACCTGCCACTTATCAGCCCAAGCATGAATGTCGTCCAGGTCTTGTTGCATGCGGCATGGACTGCTTCATTATCTGTGGAGTTGTGAATGGCGCTGCACACTGTGCAGTCATCTGCAAACATCCCCAGTTCTGACCTTATGTTGGAGGGAAGGTCATTGATGAAGCAGCTGAAGATGGTTGGGCCTAGGACACTGCCCTGAGGAACTCTTGCTGAGATGATTGACCTTCAACCATCACCCTTTGTGCTAGGTATGACTCCAGCCAGGAGCGTTTTCCCCCCCAATTCCCATTGACTTCAGTTTTACTGGGGCTCCTTGATACCAGACAAGTTGTTGTGCTAGTAAACTGCAAGCTTTTACCTGGTTAAACTCCAGTAGGCCTCCTGCACACTGAAAACCTTCGGAGTGTCTACTGATTTCACTGTGCCAGCCAATGAGATGGAAGCCGGGCGGGACTTACAGAAAACAAGTATTTTACAGCAACCTTGGCGCTTGCCAGGCTGCACAGAAACTCAGTGGACTTGGGTAAATGGGGTGTGTCTCAGAAAAGTTGTTTTGAATTTATAAGGAACAATACCCATTTGTGGCCAAAATTAGTAAGCAACGATTCAGTGAAGCAAATGAAATAGTGAAACAGGAATGGAGAACAAAGTCGAACCAGTAAAATGTGCAATTAGTAAGCAAGATAGGAAATGGGGGATTTTTAGATGAGAGATCTAGGTAGCCAGGGGGTGAATAAGTAAATACAGTGCTCTTTTTCGATTAGATGAATAAACCAGGGCAAGTAAGCAACCTGAAAGTAAAACACTTCAGGGGCCAGTGAACATAAGGAAAAAAACAAAGCTGTTGAACTGGAAGAAAGCAAAACTAAGAAATGAAAGAGAAACAACAGTTAAAACAGCAGACCAGCATTGAGAAATACTGAGAAATGGATAGAGTGCAGGCCAAAAACATCTCAACCACAATTAAAGAGGTTGCACCAAGGGCTAGAGTTCCATATTATTAGATGATGAAGAATAAAGCCTAAAATGAGGGCACGATAAAGTTAATGCTGGTAATACAGAAGAAATCCAGGAGAAATAGCTAAACAAGTGAAACGAGAAGAGCTATAGAAGCAGGAAAAGATATAAAAGGTTATTAAAGATATAATAAAGGCCAACATAAAGGTTAACAACAGGGCTGGAGCTGCTGCAGGACAAAGAAAAATAATCACAGAATAAAAGAATGGCAAATAGGCTCAAAAGTTTTACTCAATTTAGAGATGGGTGAAAGAAGGTTCAACAGTATACAGGTAGACTATCCTTTATCCGAAAACCTTGGGACCGGCTGAGTTTCGGTTTTCGGAATTTTTCGGATTTCAGAAGGTATTGCGAAATTTGTCGGGGGCGGGGGGGGCCCGGGGTCGGCGGGGGGTGCCGGGGTCGGCGGGGGGGGGGGGGGGGGGGGTCGGCCGGAAAAGAATATCGGACGGGCCGCGGTTCGGGTCGGGCCAGGGGGGAGAAAAGAATATCGGACGGGTCGGGGGTGGGGGGTGGAGAAAAGAATATCGGACGGGCCGCTGTATTGTCGGGTTCACTCTCCCGGTACCTCCTTCACACTGCCCGGCTCGACCTGCAATCTCCTACCCAGGAGGGAACTCTGTGACCTTCTGCCCTGCTCAGCGTAAGTCGTGCGCCACTCTGGTCATGTCGTGCGCACGACTTACACTGAACGAAAAAACTTGGTTTTTAGAGGTTTTCGGAAGTTCGGATAAAGGATAGTCTACCTGTACTAAAGGACAGTGTGAAGAGCAATAGAAAATGTACTGGATGTTTTACACAAAAATACCAAGGAAGGATAGTGATAAAATAGGAGAGTTTGACGGTTGGAGCAACAGTGGCCAGAGCAGCTTTGTTGCTGCAGCTTTTAGATTTATCAGCAGTGATTCCCAGGGGGGATCCTTCCACAGGCGCTGGTGGCTCTCTACTAACACCATTCTTCATGTGGAAGGCTAGGCTGTAGAGACCGTCGCTGAGGGACGTTCTCCACAAACCCAAGCTGCCTCACTGACAAATCGCCCCAAGGACCTTATCTTATCGGCAGTTCAAGCAATGGCTGCCGAAGTGGCACATTTTTGTTGTGGCTTTTTGATTTATCAGCAGCAATTCTTTGGGGGATCCTTCCACAGGCGCTGGTGGCTGTCTGGTGTGTTACAAACACTATTCTTTATGTAAAGTCTAGGCACAAGCTGCTGCAATACGGCCACAGTAATTTCATGGAAATACCCAATTCAGTGTTCTGCCCTTCGAATAGCTTCTGGACTCACTCGCCCTCCACTCCAGTCTCCGCACCTGAACATCAGTTCGTCACTGATACCACCCTACCTATGTCAACTTTATCTGACCTTTGACTAACTCTGGATTCCCTCCTGTGGCCTCCTCTCTATTCCCTGTTTATTACCACCTTGATCTTGCGCGTAACCACACCTGCGTAGCTTGAGTTTCCCTGCTTCCTTTCGCATGCCATTTTGGCTGCTGCACCAGACCCAAGCCCAGCACTACTATTTCCCCTTTTTTTCTTCTTTTCTCTTTACCCCGCTCTCCTGTTGTGCTGCCTCCTTTCACTTCTCCCCTCTCAGGCACTCTGCCCTCAAATCCCTACCCCACCTTTCCAGGTTTGTCACCCTCTTAGATAATCCTACAGCTTCCTCCTCTGCCTCTCTTGGCATCCTTTGAAGGGACCACTGAGGCACTAGTCGCTGCCTCCTTACTAGCAGCAACCCCAACTGTCCCATCCTACTCTTGCTGACCTTCCCACCCGGCGTGCCCACTGGTGGCAAATCTTGCCAAGTTACTTATTGTCCCACTCACCGCTCCCAGCGATGACTCAATGGACACCGCCCCTCTCCACATCTCCCTCCAGAACGTGCGTTCACTTGTGAACAAGGCCCGTGCCATCCATGAGCTTATTGTAGATGATCAAATCAACATCATAGCTTTGACGGCAACCTGGCTGAGGGGTGATGACACCTTCTCCCTTAATAAAGCTTCCCCACCTGGCTATACCTTCCACCACTCGCCCAGCTCAAACCACCGCAGTGGCAGTGCAGCCCATATCACTAAATCTCACCTTGGTATGTCGTCCTATTCCTGTGGCAACTTCTCCTTTGAGCCCCTCTCCTCTCACTTAAAATTCTTGATGTCTACAGTCCACCCAAGTATGACGGCCAGTTTCTCAGAGATCTTCACTGCTTTCCGCTCTCAGCCTCTGCACTGAGCAACTTCTCATCCTCAGTGATTTCAACCTCCATCTTAACTCATCATGCTCTCTCTCTCCCAAGTTCACTGTTCTCCTATCCTCCCTAAATCTCTCACTTCATATAAACTCCCCTACCCATATTCACGGCCACCCCTTCAACCTCACATGGCCTCACTACCCCCATCGTGTCAATCTCGGATAAGGCCATCTCTGATCAGTTCCCTGTAACCCTCACCACCCACATTCCCCCCTTACCACTCCCAACCCCACTTCCTTCGACTTAGAAATTATGAAAAGACAAATCAGAGGAGCAAGAGACTATGAGCTGTGGAGGAGCAAAGGGTTTATGTGCCCATGTACATAAATCGCTAAAAGCTAGAGCACACAGGTATAAAAAGTAATCAGAGTCTAATGGAATGTTGGACTTATAGAATTTATACAGCACAGAAATAGGCCATTTGTCCCAACTGCGCCACATAAGCCTCCTCCTAGTGCTCTTCATCTAACTCCATCAGGGTAACCTTCTATTCCTTTCTCCCTCATGGGTTTATCCAGCTTCTTGAGTGTTGGAATTCAAAACGAAGGAAGCAATGCTTCAGTTGTACTGGGCCATGGTCAGATTCCATTTGGAGTACTTGTTCAATTTTGGGCACTGAACTTCAGGAAAGATATACAGTAAACTCTTTCTTATCCAGCACCTATGGGACCAGGATGGTGCCGGTTGATGAAAAACTCTGGCTAACAGAGAGGTATACCTACCAAGGCAATTTTTAACAAACAAAAATAAAAACCACTGACTAACTCGGCCACCATGGGAGACTCTGACTTGGCAAAATGAGTGCTGGATGGATTTGGCAAGATTACCGGTTATCTATTTTGCCGGTTATTAAAGTAATAAACATTGCTTGCATTCCCTTGAGTTTAGAAGGTTAAGGGGATGATCTAATTGAGGAGTTTAAAATGAGAAAAAGAAACTATTTCCTTTGGTGGGGAACTCAAGAATAAGGGGCATAATCTTAAAATTAGACCTAGGCAGTTTAGGAGTGGAATCAGGAAGCACTTCTACCACAGAGGCTGATAAAGGCATAAGGTAACCATGATTTTATAAACCGAGTCAGCAAGGAAGTTATGCTAAACCTTTATAAAATCACTGGTTAGGTCCCACCTGGAGTGTTGTATTCAATTCTGGGCACCACACTTTCAGAAGGATGTCAAGGTCTTAGAGAGGGTGCCAGGGACTTCAGTTGTGTGGAGAGACTAGACAAGATGGGGTTGTTCTCCTTAGAGGAGAGAAGGTCAAGGGGAGATTTAATATAGGTGTTTATAATCATGAAGGGGTTTGATAGAGTAAATAAGGAGAAACTGTTTGCAGTGGTAGAAGGGTCGGCGACCAGGGGACACAAATTTAAGGTACAGGAAACTTTGGTTTATCCGGAGGTTGTATGTCCGGAAACCTCGATCTACCGGCAGAAATCAGGAGCCGTTTTGTTAGGTTTTTTTTCCCCCCCCCCCAACAGTCAGGCTCTGGAAAGTCTCTCTGAAGCTGTTGCTAAGCTACAGAGACGCTTCCAAGGTACGGGCCGACTGTTTGAAGCTGTTGCTAAGCAACAGTGTTTGCTGTCAGATACGGAGATGAAAACCTCCGTATGCTTCAACATTAACGCTGGTATGTTCGGCAGTTTTGATAGATCGGCAACAGCTCGGTCCCGTCGGTGCCGGATATAACAAAGTTTCCTGTAATGGGCAAAAGAACCAGAGCTGAGATGGAGAATTTTTTTTAATTTTTTTTTTTTTTAAATAAGCACGACAAATTGTTATGATCTGGAATGCACTGCCTGAAAGGGTGGTGGAAGCAGATTCAATAGTAACTTTCAAAAGGAAATTGGATAGATACTTGATGGGAAAAAAATTGCAGGGCTATGGGGAAAAGGACAGGGAATGGGACTAATTGGAGAGGTCTTTCAAATATCCATCACAGGCATGATAGACCAAGTGGCCTACTTCTGTGCTTTATCATTCTATGACAAAGGGTAGTGGAATTCTGAAACCCTCCTCCTCCTCCCCCAGAAGGGTTCCCCAGAAGGGTTCAGATGCTGGTTAAATTGAAATTTTGAAGACTGAGATGAGATTTTTGTTAGGCAAGGATATGGATATAAAACAATGGCAGGTAAATAGGAAGGCACAGATTATCCATGCTCTAACTGAATGGCAGAACAGGCTTAATGGGCTGAATAGCTTATCCCTGTTCCTATAGTAAAAATGAACAGTAGATATGGCATATATGATCATCAAAAAAGCATCACTAAAGTGCCACAGAAGAGAGCTATTGCTAAGATTAATGCCCATGGTATTAAATGTGAACTGTCTGCATTGATGGAGCAATGGTTAAGGGTAAAGCTGGAGTAAATTGATGTTTCTCTAATTGGAAAGATGTAGACAGTGGCATCCCCCATGGCTATATTGGAACTGTCCTCCATATAAGTGATCAGGGCTTGGACATAGAGAATATGACATTTGCATGTGATACCAAATTAGATGATGTGATAAACTGAAGAACAATTAAAAAAATTGCATTACTGTCATTAGAAGCATGGACTGATATATGGCAAATGCAGAAAAAGGACAGAACTGAAATATATGGAGTAAAAGAACAGATCTAAGGTACAGTTATGATCTGTAAAACAAGTTCACAGATAGAAAGGCATAAAAAGTGCAAAAGGGCTTCTGGGTTCATACATTCAATAGCAAATACAAAAGCAAGGAAGTGACAAAGGTTGTAGTTTTGGGCAACTCATCACAGAAAGGATTGCAGGATAAGAATCACTAGGACAGTACTAGATTATGATAAATTTGGGAAAACTAAAATTGTGTTCACTGGAGAGAAAGGCAAGAGATCCAACAAAAGTTCTATAACTTTCAATAGTGAATTGGATAAATATTTGAAGGGGAAAATTTTGCAGGGCATTAGGGAAAGGGTAGGGGAGTAAGACTAATTGGGCAGCTCTTTCAAAGAGCCGGCAGAGACGCAATGGGCTGAACAGCCTCCTTCAGTGCTGTACCATTCTATGCTTCTATAAATGTTTAAAATTGTAAAATTTCTGCAGTCAGCAAATAACAAGGTATCAAACTCAAGATTTGTTGTAGAAGCAAAAAAAGCAGAGATTATGAATTTCTCCAGGGATAATAATTGTGATATGGAAGACTTCACCACAAGTGACTATTGAAGTCATGGTATCACATTAAAGGAGGACCTGAACCCTTGAAGATATTAAATACTATTGGCAAGGAGCAGAAAAATGGAATTAAGAGTTGATAACTCCAGTAGAGGTTCCAAAGAATTGGTGTGACAAACAGCTTCCTTCTCCAATTATGAGCCTAGACAGTGAGGCCATTCAACCAAGAAAGCATCAACAGAGTTACACATACTTTTTAACAATAGTAATTGAACAGCAGTCAGAAGGAAATCCTGGCCTATTTTCCCCTTGCTTAGCCCAGGAGAGTTTACGTCAAATATAGCACACGCAGTGAGAACAAGTTTTTAAGCACAGACTGGGGAATCAACCCTGGGACCTTCTTAATCTGCATAGCTCATTATCTTATTCATTGAAGTATTAATAAAATATACAAAGCTCTACAAAACAAAATTCTGAAGCCTATGTTGTGAACAACTTGAGATCTTTTAGTGGTTGTTCCAAAGCACCAAAACTTGAAAGATGTTTTTCAGTATTAAAAACAAAAGTTCATGATTTAAATAACTAAGTTTAAATATTTAGTATATCCATTCAAGTAGGTTTTTATATTTTTCTGAATCACAGTGGATATTGGATAATTACCGTTAAATTCTGCACAATACTAGCATTAAATACTTTAAGATAAAAGGCTAGTCTCTAGAACAATTATTAGCGACAATATGTGCAAAATTGCACATTAATGCCAACTAGGGAAGAGCATTTAAAAGACCACTAGGCCATATCCTCTGATTCCATCTAATTATACAGCACATCTTGTTCATCTAATCACTACAATACCGTGGCCTGTTCAACGAACACTAAAATTAATACGCATATGCATACTACATCCTGCTGGGAAGGCCCCAATATAATCGCGCTTCCTCCTCCGTAACTTTACCTTTCGTCGAGGATAAAGACATCCTTGAAAGGATGGGAACATTAAAACGAACCAGGTTTCTAAAATTACAACAGTCTAGTTTCAGCTAGTTATGAATTTTAAAAAACTCCTTACTAAAAATTAATTTAAAACTCTGCTGCGGGGCGGGGGGGTGGGGGGGAAGAAAAACTGTCTTCCTCCTTTCCCACAAAGATTACATAACCTGAAATGCCCTTTGGATTTGATACTTAAATTCTGTGTTATTTTAAATTACACACACAGTATATAATCACACACATTTGAAACAAAGGGATATCATTTGCAAAGCAGGCCTCGGCGTAAAGTTTAAAAGATTGGACCGGGGAGAGGGGGGTGGGGAGGCCTCGAAACAAAGCTGCAGTGCGTCAACAGCTCGTGTTCCCCCCCCCGATAAACACAGGCCTGGATAGACCGTCACCCGGGCCCGCATGGAGAGACCAAAGCAGCCGCACAACAGGGCCGCCCCCCCGGGCCGCGTGTTGTCTAAAGCCCGGGACACAGAGAGAGAAAGAGAGCGCGCGGCGCGCCGCCATCCCCGGGTGTCAGGCTGTGGCGTGGCCCGGGCCCAGTCCGTAGTCGCCTTACCTCGGCGTCTGCTGTTATTTCGGTTTGTGTTTCTCTCTTTTTCTTTCCAAAAAACCTGAGAAATGTGTGGGTAAAGTAGCCGGATGTCACTAGGCCCGGCGTGTGCTGGAGTTTGGAAGACCCAAACCGGCGATGATGAGGAAGCGAGTGGGCAGTCGCGCTCAGCGCTCGCTCTTCTTTATTCCCTCCCCCCCTCTCTCTCTCTCTCTCTTTTACTTCCAGTCGCTGCTCCGACTCGCAAAGATGGCCGCCCGGCGCACCGACGTCAGCACGCTACCGGCCGGCTCGTTCGTGCGTGCGCACACACACGCCCCCGCTGGCTGGCGAAAGACGTCATTGCATTCCACGTTGTGCGCAGCAATTGAAAGAGTGGGTCTCAGGCCGCGAAATGGAAGGAAAAAAATGGCGGCGACGGCCGCCTCACTTCCGGCGGGTCCCGCGGCTGCCGCCATTTTGGGCAGGTCGGCAGCGCTGCCGTTACCTGCGCTCGCTCCACATATTTAGATAAGGCAGTTCGTGACGTCAATGAGTGCGCAACGTTGATTTCACGCACGATCCGCCATTGAGGACGTCGCCGCTCCATTGAACGCCCTCTCCCAATCACGACCAGCTGACCATGCTTCGGCAGCAGGAAGGACCCCCCCATCAGCCCTATTTAAAGGGATCATCAATAGCTGACTTGATTTTCAGTTCTGCGTAAGTGTGTGCGATTGTTTGGAGCTGTCTAAAGTCATTTAAAGTTGGTGAGGTGACAGGAATTGTTGCTGCAAGTGGAGAACATCTTGCTTCTCATTTAAAGGCTTCTACTCACAACTTGCTCCCAGACATGGGGGCTCTACTTGCAATCCACCTCGCGCTGGACTATGAAAGGGTGATGGTGCGGAGGCGGCAAAGAAGAGAAGATGCTCGCGGAGAAGGAGGGAGGAGTATGATGAGGAGGAGGAGGAGAGGCAGCAGGGCTCTTGGCAGGAGGCCTTACCCGCCTCGGGTCTTCCGAGAGCACTTCTCTTACCTGCACTTAAGCCAGGAGCAGTGTATAAGGAGGCTTTGCTTCACCAAGGAGGTGGTCACAGAACTTTGCCACCTCCTGCAACCAGACCTACAGCCTCAGACCAGGGCCACCACAGCTCTCCCAGTGGCAGTCAAGGTCACTGTGGCCCTTAATTTTTTTGCCACCGGTTCCTTCCAGTCTGAAGCAGGAAACATAGCTAACATCTCCCAGTTCGCTGTCCATCGATGCATTCGGGAGGTCACGGAGGCTCTCTACTCCAGGAGAAGGGACTTCATTGTCTTCTCTCTGAACAGAGATAAGCAGGACGAGCGTGCATGTGGCTTTGCAAGAATAGCGGGCTTCCCCATGGTGCAGGGCGCCATCGACTGCACACACGTGGCTTTGCGGGCGCCGCATATGAATCCTGAGATATTCCGCAACCGCAAAGGCTACCACTCGCTTAATGTGCAGTTGGTGTGCGACCATGCCCAGCGCATCATGATGGTGAATGCCCAGTATCCTGGCAGCAGTCATGATGCCTTCATCCTACGCCAGTCCGGTGTGCCAGCAATCTTCCAGCCACCGCGTCAAACCAGAGGGTGGCTGCTCGGCGACAAGGACTATCCAATTTGCACCTGGCTGATGACTCCCCTCCGCAACCCCACCAATCGTGGCCAGCACTCATATAATGACAGCCATGCTGCCACGAGGAATGTAATTCAGCAGACCATCGGGGTGCTAAAGCAACGGTTTCGCTGCCTTGCCCGCTCGGGAGGAGCCCTCCAGTACACGCCAGAGCAGGTGTCTCACTTCGTGGTGGTCTGCTGCATGCTCCACAACTTGGCCATCATGAAGGCGCAACCCTTGCCACCAGGGATTGTAGGACCATCTCAGGAAGAAGAAGAAGAGGAGGAGGAGGAACAGGAGGAGGAGGAGGAGGAGGAACAGGAGCAGGAACAGGAGGAGGCAGAACAGCAACAGGAAGAGGAGGAGGATGAACAGGAAGAGGAAAACAATCTTTGTTGTGGACGGGCTGTCCGTGATCGCCTCATCAGACTCCGATTCCAGTGAATAAAACCCCAGATCCCCTTTGCTCACCTCTTCCCCATCATCCTGTCCCTGTGTCATGGAACACCACAGCGCCCTCCTGGGAACAAAGCTGAAACGAGCCACCACAAAACACATTCTAAACAAAAATCATAAATTTATCCAAATGCAATCAAAATGACTATCCACTATTCACCTGTGTGCTTTCCCTTAGTGCCTGTGGTTCATGTGCCTTTACTGACTCTAGTGCCCTGACTCAGTGCTTCCCCCAGTGGCTGCAGCATAGCTGATGTAAGGCTGCTGACTCTCAGTGGAGGAGACTACAGATGGCCTTGCAGGACGACCTCGACCAGTTGTGGATCTAGAAGGCCTGGCTGTAGACTGCACCACCTCTGCATAGGCGGCAGCAGTCTGGGCTGGCTGGCTGATGGGCAGCAGCAAGGGCAATGGTGGGAGTAGAAATACTGTCATTCTGGGAGAGGACAGCAGGTTCTTGCTCCATAGATCCACAGCCACTCCCCCAGGGCGGCGCCTCAGCATTCCTCGCAATCTGTTGGAGGACAGATTGCTGGCCTGCTACGACACCCTGCAAGGCCCTTTCAAGACTCATAAACCCACTGACGATGGCAGCAGTTTGAGCTTCCACTGCAGCAGTGAGACGTTGGGTCGCTTCTGCCTGTGCTGCAATGGAAGCTGAGACATTGCCCATCACACACAGCATCATGGCTGGGTTCACAACAAGGTCTCCTGGAGTTGTCAATCATTTCTGTCCTGAAAATGATGGGCTCCAAGCTCTGCACAAAGCCCCGTGCAATTTTAGAGCCGGATTCCTCCATGCTCCTTGACACTGACTAGGCTGTCTGGCAGGCATGCCATTGCACCTAGCATTTCTGTGTACTTGCCCACCACCCTACTTCTGAAGGCCACCCCATCGAGACCATCAGCGGAGTCCTGTGGAGCAGAACTAGTGCACGAACTTGCCCTCCAGGGTGCTGGCACCCAAGCTACCCTTTCCTCCTGCCCTGGCTGCAGCACACTTGTGCCTGATGACTCACCATGTGCAGATCCTGCTTCTATACTACCCTCTAAATTTTGCCCAGTACCATTTTCTGAGTTGGTGTCAGCAAGTGTCAAATGCAGTGCCCGTGTCTCCTCCTTCAGTTTGCTTAAGATGAGAGACAGGCTGCCTGCTGGCAGTTCTTGGGTATCTGAAAGCAGAAAAGCACAAGGGTTAGGTTGTGGGGAGAGGGGGGGAAGCAAGATATCCATCCTTACACTACCAGCAGCTTGCAAGTGAGAAGAGATTGTGGGATGAGGGGGAAGTGGGATGTGAGAAGGATTAGGTATGACCATACCATCATCATCAGCAATGGTTTCAACTTCTCCGCTGGCCACGGACTCCATCACTGTCCCTCCAATAGTTTCAAGCACTGATTCCTCCAGGTTGGTCAGGTTCTCTATTGTGGCTTGGCCGCCTCCCATCTGCTGTTGCTCCCTCCTGTTATGTGCCATCTTGACCTGCAAGAGAAAGGGAAGTGTGTCAGTGAGTATGATGCAATATCTTTGGGTTATGTGCTTGCCATAGTTGAATAGCTGTCAGTGTGTGCAAGGTGTGAGACGTGGGTGTGAGTGTTGCAGCAGTGGTAAGGTTATGAGGGTGAAGTGAAGCCATGATTGTGAGGTATGAGTGGTGATAGCTAGAGATTGTTGGTAGGCGAGTGATAGGGGTGATGTGCATTGAGCAGTGTGTGAGGCTTGTGGTGCAGATGGTGGGATCTGGCATTTGTTGAGGCCTTCACTCAACTTGACCAGCTGTGTGGGGTCATTAAACTTTTTTCTGCACTGGATCCAGGTCCTTGGGACCACACTGGTGGCCATGACGGAGTCAGTAATCTCCTCCCACAACCTTCTGCAAATGGCCTTGGATGGCCTCTTGCCTCCCTGCGAGTAGAGGACAGCCCACCTTTGTTGCACCTCCAGTGCAGCATCTGAAAACCTTCTTGCTTGCTCCCTAAGTTGCTGTGCCATGGCTTGCTCCACAATGACAATGAGGTACTTCTGCAACAAAGTACCTCCCCTTTAGGTAGTGCAGAGTGCCTAGGCCAAACTTTATTGGCCAGTAGACTGCACCCAATATTGGCCCCAGTGAGTGCTAAGCCAATCAGCAGCACGTTTAGTGCTGAGATCAGCGCTCCAATCATAATGAGCAGGCAGCATAAATTTTGCATGCTGCCTGCACCATTTAGAATGGGCGCAGGCAAGTAGCGCTGACCCGTGACACTACCCGTTTTCGGGCCTTATCCAATTTCTAGGCCTATGTCTTCTATGCTGGTATCATTTGCAAATTTGGACACCACTCCCTATAGCCTTATATCCATTGATGTACACAATGATTACAAGCGGTCCCAGAACAGAACCCTGTGGGACACTGCTACCCACTTCCAAACACTCTGAGAAACTGCTCTTAACTCCTACTCTCCGTTTCCAGCCTCCTAACCAGTAGGAATGGTGGTAGTGACAGCCAAGGGCGTCATCCTCTCCAAGCTCTGCTCAGCAGGATAGAGATGTAGAACTCGGGGGTCCAGACATGAAAAGTATAATACTAGAGGCACAAGAGCAAATGTATGTGGTGTTGGCAGCCTTGCCAGACACTTTGTCCACTATGAGAGGGAGGCGTCCACTTCCATCATCTTTGGGGTGCTTTCGTGGGGATTCTCCACTCTGCAATCTACCCTGAAGTGTGTGGTTACCTACAGGGATACTGCAGCCTGGCCCTCACAGCAGGAGTCAGTGTTGCCCGCCTTTGTAGCCTTGATAGAGGCTCAGAAGGCTGCAATGCAAAGTAGGCTGGGTTTCAACGTCTGTTCCACCTACAACAAGCTGGTGGACAAGTAGATCGGGGCTTCCAAGGTGTCACTCATCATCTCCAATGCACTCTCCCGCAGACCAGTAGGACTGATGTGCCATTGCCCCAAGGGAGGGTGGTCAGCGGTATGGGCGCAGTACATGGAAACCTCAGGATGTCGGCACGTATTATCCACCGCCACTGTCTCAACCAGTACATGGTGCCTGAACTCCAGCTGCCCCAGCAGAAGTCCAGGAGCAGCAGTCTATAGTAGGTCCCTCACGGGCTCCAGCACTCCAGGGTCGTTGACCGCGAGCATCTCAACAGTCCCAGGAAGATGCACGGCAGCCTACCACCAGCTCTGCTCAAGCCACTGGGGTTGCACTTTGTGGAAGTGGTAGACCTAGGAAGCCATTGGTTAAAAAGAGCACCGAGGGTTGGCACTTGGGTGTTTCATTACTTCATATGGAACCATTTGTTTTCTTGTGTACATTAATTAAAACCTTTTTCACTGTTGTTACTTTTGTCTGCACTGTGATGTGGAAGTTTATTCAATTATGTTAAGGTGGCAAAGTGCAGGATTCAGAAACAATGGAGTGAAGGTTCCAGGACAGTCAGTGCAAGAGGGTCTGGTCACAAGAGTGAGAGGAGGAAGAGATGTCTAAATGCAGTGCTGCATTGAGTGCATCCCTTGCATCTCAGGCAGCAAGACGTACCTCACACCGTTCATTATATTCTCCAGAATTCTCCTCACCATCCTCTTTCTCATCAGATGATGAATCCTGCACCCACCTTCCTCCTGCATCTCCAGTCCACTCTGTTAATAGAATAAATGAAATACATGCATTTCAATAGCACCTTTCACAACCTCAAGATGTCCTAAAGTGCTTTACAGCCAATGAAGTACCTTTCTTTTGAACTGTAGTCACAGTTGTAGGAAATGTGGCAGCCAAATTACGCACAGCAAAGTCCCACAAATAGCAATGTGATAATGACCAGATAATCTGTTTACTAGTTTATTATGAGGGATAAATATTGGTCAGGACACTGGAGAGAACTCACCTGCTCTTCAAAATTTTGCCATGGGATCTTTTGAAGTCCACCTGAGAGGGCAGACGGAGCCTCGGTTTAACATCTCATCTGAAAGATGCCACCTCCAACAGTGCAGCACTCCGTCAGTACTGCACTAAAGTACTGTTGAGCTATGTTATGGAGAATGCAGCATACCAAAATGATTCTGAAGACTGGCTGTCTAATATTGCAGGGTGCCTCCTGACCCATTAACGTACCTGAACCTTAACTTGAACATCCCGATGGCCTGCTCAATGATGCACCTTGTGATGATGTGAGAGTGACTGCCTTTGATATAAAGGCAGCATTTGACTGAGTATGGCATCAAGGAGCACTCGTAACATTTAAATCAATGGGAATCAGAAAAAATTCTCCACTGGCTGGAGTCATACAGAGCACAATAATTTGTTAGAAAAAGGTACAGTGCCAGAGGACTAGCGGATAGCTAACATAATACCGATGTTTAAGAAGGGGGATAGAACATGTCCAGGGAAATATAGACCAGTCAGTTTAACATCGGTGGCAGGAAAAATAATGGAATCCCTACTAAAGGAGAAAATAAAAGAACATCTAGAAGCCAAAAATATAATAATAATGAATAGTCAGCATGGATTTCAAAAGGCAAAGTCTTGCTTGACCAACCTTATTGAAATTTTTGAAGAGGTGACAGAGAGAGTAGACAATGGTAATGCAGTAGATGTAATTTATCTTGATTTTCAAAAGCCCTTCGATAAGGTGCCCCATAATAGACTAATGAACAAGGTCAGAGAATGCGGAGTCAGGGAACAAGTAGCAGAATGGATTGCTGGCTAGCTTCAGGACAGAAAACAGAGTAGGAGTAAAGGGTAGCTATTCACCGTGGCAAAAGGTGGGTAGTGGTGTTCCACAAGGATCAGTGCTGGGACCACTGTTGCAAACAATTTACATAATGATTTAGACCTATGGTTTATTTCTAGAGGTATAGAATTGAAAAGTAGGGAAGTTATTCTAAACCTATATCGAACCTTGGTTAGACCACACTTAGAGTACTGAGTACAGTTCTGGTCGCCATATTATAAAAAGGATATAGAGGCACTGGAGAGGGTGCAGAGAAAATTTACAAGGATGATACCAGAAATGCGAGAGTATACATATCGGGAAAGGATGAACAGGCTTGGGTCTCTTTTCTCTTCAAAAAGGAAGGTTGAAGGGTGCCCTAATAGAGGTCTTTAAAATTATGAAAAATTTTGATAGAGTGGATACAGAGAGAATGCTTCCACATGTGGGGAAGAGCATAACTAGAGGCCATCAATATAAGATAGTCACCAAGAAATCCAATAGGGAATTCAAAAGAAACTTTTTACCCAAAGAGTGGTGAGAATGTGGAACTCGCTACCACAGGGAGTGGTTGAAGTGGATAGTATAGATGCATTTAAGGGGAGGCTAGGCAAGCATATGAGGAAAAAGGGAATAGAGGGTTATGCAGATATATTTAGATGAGGAAAGATGGGAGGACGCTCGTGTGGAGCATAAATGGACTGGTTGGGCCGAATGGCCTGTTTCTGTGCCATATATCCTATGTAATCCTATGTAATGGTTGTGTTTGTTGGAGATCAATCATCTCAGCCCCAGGACATCGCTGCAGGAGTTCCTCAGGGCAGTGTCCTAGGCCCAACCATCTTCAGCTGCTTCATCAATAACCTTCCCTCCATCATAAGTTCAGAAGTGGGGACGCTTGCTGATGATTGCACAGTGTTCAATTCCATTCGCAACATATCAGATATTGAAGCAGTCCATGTCCACATGCAGCAAGACCTGGACGACGTACAAGCTTGGGCTGATAAGTGGCAGGTAACATTTGCGCTACACAAGTGCCAAGCAATGACTATCTCCAACAAACAAGAGTCAAACCACCACCTCTTGACATTCAACTGCATTACCCTCACTGAATCCCCCACCATCAACTTCCTGGGGGTCACCTTTTACCAGAAACTCAACTGGACCAGCCACATAAATAATGTGGCTACAAGAGCAGGTCAGAGGCTGGGTGAGTGTCTCACCTCCTGACTCCCCAAAGCCTTTCCACTATCTACAAGGCAAAAGTCAGGAGTGTGATGGAATACTCTCCACTTACCTGGATGAGTGCAGCTCCAACAGCACTCAAGAAGCTCAACACCATCCAGGACAAAGCAGCTCACTTGATTGGCACCCCATCCACCACCTTAAACACTCACTCCCTCCGCCACTGGTGCACCGTGTCTGCAGTGTGCACCTTCTACAAGATGCACTACAGCAACGTGCTAAGGCTTCTTCGGCAGCACCTCCCAAACCCGCAACCTCTACTACTTAGAAGGACAAGGGCAGCAGCCGCCTGGGAACACCACCACCTCCAAGTTCCCCTCCAAGTCACACACCATCCTGACTTGGAAATATACCGCCACTCCTTCATCGTTGCTGGGTCAAAATCCTGGAACTCCCTCCCTAACAGCACTGTGGGAGTACCTTCACCATATGGACTGCAGCGGTTCAAGAAGGCAGCTCACCACCACCTTCTCAAGGGCAATTAGAGATGGGCAATAAATGCTGGCCTTGCCAGCAATACCCACGTCCCAGGAACAAATAAAAAAAATGTGGCTGCTGTTGTATCTGTTTTGTAGTGGAGTGGTGGGGTTTCGAAAAGGTGTCATCAGCCATGGTAGAAGGGGTTATCCCTTGTTCCCAAGCAGCCATTCTCTAAGATTGAAACATTGGATATTGGTTTGCCTTAAATGTAGGCAGCAGGCCCATGGATACAGGCCTATACTTGCATGAACCTTTTCTTGTGATTGTACACAGTTGTATATTTATTGAGTGGAAGCCCTTGCAGTTAACAAAGGCTCCTGGCTGGTCACAAGGTGCCCTGATGTCTACATGTGGACAGTCAATCGCACCCTGCACTTGTGGAAAGCCAGCCAGAGCTACAAAACGTAATGTTCTCTGGGTTTCACTGCTATCATCAGTGGGAAATGAAATATATCAGCTGGCCCTGTCAACGATATCATCTGTGACCTGCCTGATGCATTTGTGGGTGGCTGACTTTGACACCCTTTATGTCCCCTGTGGCAGTCTGGAAGGATCCAAATGCGTAAAAGTTGAGGGCGGTGGTCACTTTCACTGGCATGGCATGGGTGCCCGGTCCAGCAGGCAGCACATCTTCTTTGAGGAAACTGTAGAGGTCCACAACTACCTGCCTTGACAATCTGAGCCTCCTGATGCATTGCTCCTCAGACAGGTCAAGAAAGCTGACCCTCTGTCTGTAGACCTTGTGAGGTGGGTAAGGCCTTCTCCGAGCACGCCTTCTCAGTTGCTGTCTTCTCTGTGGCCCTCCTGCAACTCCTTTTTCTTCATGCATTTGCTGTGGTTGCTGCTCTTGTTCTTCCTCCTCCTCAATCCAATACACTGCAGCTAAAGCAGCACCCATACTTAGCTTCACAAAATTACAAGCAAAACCCAACAGTGTTGGCAGAATCATGGGCCACAAGTGAAGTGAAAGAGCACCTGAGAATGTTACCGCTTTATTGACATTGTGGCCCCCTTTTCATCCAGCACACTGAGCAGTCCCGACCCAATCCCGCCAGGGTTCCCCTTGCGATGTTGCCGACCTCCGTGAATCCCATGCAGCAGTCGTTAGTTATCACATCAGGGTCCTAATTGCATCATAGGACCCCGATTTGCATTTTATTCAGAGCTTCCCGCCTCTCTGTAGTGGGAGCCTCATCAATGATATGAGTCACCATTGCCGGGAGCTAGAATTTTCAAATTTTAACCCCTCCCCTGACCTTTCCTTACCAGTCAAGGGGGGGCGGGGGGGGAGGTTAAAATTGGAGACATAATTTCTAGGGCCTCCACTTTTTTCCACCCCCCCCTCCCCATTTCCCTCAGATTTCTGAAATATATCAGGCCCAGCACTTTGTCCTCCGTTAACTAACTTTTCGAATAATTTCCTTATTTATTCTATTTCTTATCTCCCTTTTTAACCATTGAAGTTTTACCTCATCCCCAATATCCTTCTCCTTTGTAAACACTGAAGCAAAGCACTTGTTAAGTCTCCCTGCCAATTTCCATTTATCCTGTACCAACTCACTATTCTCTCCTCTCAGGAATTCCAACACACACTTAATAATTCTCTTTTTACTGATAAATTTGTAAAATACTTTACTGTTGTTTTTAACATTTTGGGGATTTTCTCGTCATACTCTCTCCTCACTTTCCTTATCCCTTTCTTAACCTCTTTCCTTCTTCATTTTAATCATGCCATCTTCTTCAATTTTAGTTTGTTTCTAACCTCTTTATTTATCCACGGCATTCTGAAACTTGAAGTGGTGTCTTTTTTTTAATGGTGTATATTTACTCTTCAACCTTGCAATCTACCTTTTTTTTTAATCCTATTGTTGATTGACAATCCTGTGTGCCAATTTCTCTTTCCACCTCATCTTAGCTAGCTCACTCAACTTTCTAAAATCTGCCCTATTGCCAACTTAGTGTCCTTTTTCTTTGCATGACCTTTTTCTCTTTCCATTTGGAGCTTAAATCACATCATGAATCATGATATAGTCATCATGCCATTCATCCACATTTAACTCATCTATCTGATCTGTTTCATCACTCATAACTAGATCTATCATTTTCTCTCCCTTTGTAGGCCTACAAACAAATTGTTTGAGGAAGAAGCCCTGCACACATTCTAGGAATTCCATTCCTTTTTCTCCTATTACTCTCTCCCTACCTCAATCAATGAGTGGGTAATTAAAATCTCCGAGAACAATAATTTTGTTCATCCTACTTATCTCCCTGATCTGTTTACAGATTTCCTCTTCTATTTTCCCCTCACAATTAGGGAATTTGTAGTACAACTCCACTAATGTAACAATCCCTTTTTTTAAATGTCGGACCTCTAACCATATTGATGCCCCTCATACTTGTGCACAAAAGGAAAATCTCCACCAAATAAATAGAAATCTTTATTTTTGAAATTTCCGCAAACACAGCAATTCAGATACAGAATGCTCAAAGACTCCCATGAAACACATGTTTTAATTTCAATTTCTGAAACTGGCCATTGTTTACTACTCACAACGTATGAGTTATACAATAAAAAGAGAAAATGCTGGAAATACTCAGCAGGTCAGGCAGCATCTGTGAAGAGAGAAACAGAGTTAACATTAATAGTTAACAGTTCTGACAAAAGGTCATCGACCTGAAACGTTAACTCTGTTTCTCACTTCACAGATGCTGCCTGGCCTGCTGAGTATTTCCAGCATTTTCTCTTTTTATTTCAGATTTCCAGCATCTGCAGTATTTTCTTTTTATATGAGTTATGCAGTCAGCCCCTCTCTTAATTTAACAGGGAGATATTGAGCATCTTCTGTTGATCAAGTATTCATTACAAACATACATATGAAAGAAGACAGGAACAGCAGCCAACTCATCGAACCTGCTCCATCCCGGCATGGTGTAACTTCTGCGCACTATCACCACCATTCCCCCTCCCCCTATCAAAGGAGCCACACAATCTCCGAGGAGAGATTAAAAGAGAGAGGGAAAAGACTTATGTCAATTGAGGAAAAAACTCTTGGAAATGTCTCGAGGACCACCAAATGCAAGCTCCAGGAGACGGTACATCCTTCCCCCCAAAATGAATAGAATGGGCCTATACTCTCTGGAGTTTAGAAGAATGAGAGGTGATCTCATTGAAACATAAAATATTCTGAGAGGGCTTAACAGGGTAGATGCAGGGAGGATGTTTCCCCTGCCTGGGGAGTGTAGAACCAGGGGTCACAGTCTCAGAATAAGGGGTCGCCCATTTAGGACTGAGATGAGGTGACATTTCTTCACTCGGGGTTGTGAATCTTTGGAGTTCTCTACCCCAGAGGGATGTGGAGGCTCAGTCGTTGAGTATATTCAAGGCTGAGATCGCTAGATTTTTGGACTCTAAGGGAATCAAGAGATATGGGGATCGGGCAGGAAAGTGGAGTTGAGGTCGAAGATCAATCATGATCTTATTGAATGGCAGAGGCTCGAGGGGCCGTATAGCCTATTCCTGGTCCAAATACTTAAGCTCTTATAACCCATATAAAAATATGCTTGTCACTCTCAGGAACTCACCCAGATCCTTTCTGATTGCTTGCAACGCATCTACACATTGCTCGTGCCAGCAACTTCTTTCAGAGGTTGATGTCTCTGTGTGAAAAGAAGTACTTCCTAGCGTCTAACCTAGTTCTATGCATTTGTAACTTATGTGCTTATATCTCATGCTTATATCCCAGTACTTCCTAACCTATTGAGCTCAAATGTCCTATGAACTGACTCTACCGCTTTCATTATTTTAAAGGCCTTAATCAAAGCTCCTCAAAGTCTATGCTTTTCCAAAGTAAAAAAAAATCCCAGCTCTCTAAGCCCATCCTGGTACCTAAGGACTCTTAATCTAGTGGACCACCTCTGAACCTTTTTCAGGTCCTCTATATCCCCTAATCTGGCCATTAACCATTGGAAATTTAAAAAAGTAAATAATCTTGATAGCCTTTTCCCAATATTGACCCAATATTAAGCTGAGTCAGCTGGTCTCAGCTGTGGTGCCACTAAGGCCTCTACATTTGGCTTCGGAAATGGGAGTTGTTAAGATGGCTCATAACTGGGAGAACATAGCACAGGATGGTATATAACTGAAATAGGGTGGGGTATTTCAGCAGTGTAATCAAACTTTTAAATGCATTTATTTAATTACTAGCTGAAGTGCCCGGCGGTGCCGAGGGTCTTTTGAGGGCATGTTGTTGTTGGAAGAGAGAGAGAGAGCGACTGGGGGGGAAGAGAGAGAGCGACTGGGGGGAAGAGAGAGAGCGACTGGGGGGAAGAGAGAGAGCGACTGGGGGGAAGAGAGAGCGCGACTGGGGGGAAGAGAGAGCGACGGGGAAGAGAGAGAGCGACTGGGGGGAAGAGAGAGAGCGACTGGGGGGAAGACAGAGCGTGACTGGGGGGAAGAGAGAGAGACTGGGGGGAAGAGAGAGAGAGAGCGACGGGGGGAAGAGAGAGAGAGCGACTGGGGGGAAGAGAGAGAGAGAGCGACTGGGGGGAAGAGAGAGAGAGAGCGACTGGGGGGAAGAGAGAGAGAGAGCGACTGGGGGGGAGAGAGAGAGAGCGACTGGGGGGAAGAGAGAGAGAGAGCGACTGGGGGGAAGAGAGAGAGAGAGCGACTGGGGGGAAGAGAGAGAGAGAGAGAGCAACTGGGGGGAAGAGAGAGAGAGAGCGACTGGGGGGAAGAGAGAGAGCGACTGGGGGAAGAGAGAGAGCGACTGGGGGAAGAGAGAGAGCGACTGGGGGAAGAGAGAGAGCGACGGGGGAAGAGAGAGAGCAACTGGGGGAAGAGAGAGAGCGACTGGGGGAAGAGAGAGAGCAACTGGGGGGAAGAGAGAGAGCGACTGGGAAGAGAGAGAGCGACTGGGGGGAAGAGAGAGAGCGACTGGGGGGAAGAGAGAGAGCAACTGGGGGAAGAGAGAGAGCGGAAGAGAGAGAGCGACTGGGGGGAAGAGAGAGAGCGACTGGGGGGAAGAGAGAGAGCGACTGGGGGAAGAGAGAGAGCGACTGGGGGAAGAGAGAGAGCGACTGGGGGGAAGAGAGAGAGCGACTGGGGGGAAGAGAGAGAGCGACGGGGGGGAAGAGAGAGAGCGACGGGGGGGAAGAGAGAGAGCGACTGGGGGGAAGAGAGAGAGCGACTGGGGGGGAAGAGAGAGAGTGACTGGGGGGAAGAGATAGAGCGACTGGGGGGAAGAGAGAGCGCGACTGGGGGGAAGAGAGAGCACGACTGGGGGGAGGGGGGGAAGGGAGGGGGGAAAGGGGAGGGGGGAGACAGGGGAGGGGGAAGGGGTGGGAGAAAGGAAAGGGGGAAGGGGGGAAAGGGGAGGGGGAAAGTGGGGGAGGGGAGGGGGGAGAAAGGGGAGGGGAGGGGGGAGGGAGGGGAGGGGGGGGAGAAAGGGGAGGGGAGGGGGAGAAAGGGGAGGGGAGGGGGGAGAAAGGGGAGGGGGGAGAAAGGGGAGGAGAAAGGGGAGGGGAGGGGGGGAGAAAGGGGAGGGGAGGGGGGGAGAAAGGGAGGGGGGAGAAAGGGGAGGGGAGGGGGAGAAAGGGGAGGGGGAGAAAGGGGAGGAGGGGAGAAAGGGGAGGGGGAGAAAGGGGAGGGGAGGGGGGGAGAAAGGGGAGGGGAGGGGGGAGAAAGGGGAGGGGGGAGAAAGGGGGAGGGTGGAGGGAGGGGAGGGCGGGAGAAAGGGGAGGGGAGGGGGGAGAAAGGGAAGGGGGGGAGAAAGGGAGGGGAGGGGGGAGAAAGGGGAGGGGAGGGGGGAGAAAGGGGAGGGGAGGGGGGAGAAAGGGGGGGGAGAAAGGGGAGGGGGAGAAAGGGGAGGGGAGGGGGTAGAAAGGGGAGGGGAGGGGGTAGAAAGGGGAGGGGAGGGGGAGAAAGGGAAGGGGGGAGAAAGGGGAGGGGGAGAAAGGGGAGGGGAGGGGGGAGAAAGGGGAGGGGAGGGGGGGAGAAAGGGGAGGGGGGGAGGGGGGGAGGGAGGGGAGGGGGGGAGAAAGGGGAGGGGAGGGGGGGAGAAAGGGGAGGGGGGGAGGGAGGGGAGGGGGGAGAAAGGGGAGGGGAGGGAGGGAGAAAGGGGAGGGGAGGGGGGAAAAGGGGAGGGGGGAGAAAGGGGAGGAGAAAGGGGAGGGGAGGGGGGGAGAAAGGGGAGGGAGGGGGGGAGAAAGGGAGGGGGGAGAAAGGGGAGGGGAGGGGGGAGAAAGGGGAGGGGGAGAAAGTTGAGGAGGGGAGAGAGGGGAGAAAGGGGAGGGGGGAGAAAGGGGAGGGGAGGGGGGAGAAAGGGGAGGGGAGGGGGAGAAAGGGGAGGGGGGAGAAAGGGGAGGGGTGGAGGAGGGGGAGGGCGGGAGAAAGGGGAGGGGAGGGGGAGAAAGGGAAGGGGAGGGGGGGAGAAAGGGGAGGGGAGGGGGGAGAAAGGGGAGGGGAGGGGGGAGAAAGGGGAGGGGAGGGGGAGAAAGGGGAGGGGAGGGGGGAAAAAGGGGAGGGGAGGGGGAAGAAAGGGGAGGGGGAGGGGGGTGAAAGGGGGGGGAGAAAGGGGAGGGAGGAGAAGGGGAGGGGAGGGGGGTAGAAAGGGGAGGGGAGGGGGGTGAAAGGGAAGGGGGGGAGAAAGGGGAGGGGGGAGAAAGGGGAGGGGAGGGGGGAGAAGGGGAGGGGAGGGGGGGAGAAAGGGGGAGGGGGGGAGGGAGGGGAGGGGGGAGAAAGGGGAGGGGAGGGAGGGAGAAAGGGGAGGGGAGGGAGGGAGAAAGGGGAGGGGAGGGGGGGAAGGGGAGGGGGAGAAGGGGGGGAAGGGGAGGGGGGAAAGGGGAGAGAGGGG